>NC_032018.1:12900774-12941761 GCF_001865875.1 Lupinus angustifolius
TATACTTGAAATAATGAGATTTACCTAAAAGTCTTGACTTTATAAACTTAAAGTGTTATGAAGTCTTAGATGGTAAAATGATTTAAAAATGTTGAATCTTAGTTAAGTGAACTTACTTTAAAATTGTGAGATTTACTTAAAAATATTGATTTAAAATTATTAATTTTGTTTAAATTGACTTACTTTAAAAATGATAAGTCTAGCTTAATGATCTTATTTTAAAATCATGTTGTTGGGGAGACCATGGCAATATGAAAAGAACACTAGCCATAATGGTTTCACCAACAAGATCTCATTTATGCACCATGGTCACATGGTGGTGTTAGCCCCTCAGAGCCCTAAACAAGTCCATGAGGACCAAAAGAGGCTAAGGGCTAAGATTGAAGAAGAAAGGAAGGAAAGTGAGGCAAAAGCCAAGTCCATGGCCAAGCCTACACTTGACATTGTTCCTACTCCCAAGGCTGAAATTTTTTCTACACTTAGCCATTCTTTGAAAGATCATGGCAAGGATAGGAAAAAGGATAAGAATGAAGGCAATTCGAGGACGAATTCATTTGAAGAGGGAGGGGATGATGTAAACCCTCCTAGGGCAGCCTTTGATTCCAAGGGCAAGAGAAGTTATGATGGTCCTACAACTAGGGCCAAAGCCAAGGCAGGGATCCTTAAAGTCTCAAAGGACACAATTGACCCAGGAGAGGGTATGTGAGGAGGACATTTATGTCCTTAGGTCACTTTCTACTTAGGTTTATTTTATTTTCATTGATTCAAATAAATGAGATTGCATTCTCATATAGTCTTAGGTTTATTTTCATTGTTAGTATTTAATTCATGTAATATGGGTTGGGAATTATTTGTAACATTGGTCCATATTCATGACCAAGTAGTTTACTTAGGTTCAAGGGTAAGCCTTTCACGTGGCTAGGGCAAATGGAAGTCAATGCATGATCATTTCAAGGAAGGAGGCACGTAAGGAACTCTATCTATAAGGACAAACAAGGAGATAAGGCAATTCAGCTAACACTTTATCTCTAAGGCAAACAAGGAGATAAGGCATGGAGGGAAAACGAATTTAAAAGAAGATAGGTTTGTTTTAGCAATTTGAATTTGAATTTGAATTTGAATTTGGATTTGAAAGAAGATAGATTTGAATTTGAATTCAAGGGTATATGGCACACGTTTTCAAACTTGGAGATAAAGAGAAGATTATATGAATCTCCCAAGTATGCACACGGCTAGAAACAAGGAAAGAAGATAGGAAGCTCAATCTTTTAAGGTGCACAAGGCTATAAAATAGGGAATCCTAATCTCATCTCCAACCAACAACAAATCAGATTGGATTCAAATTAAATATGATTAGTTCCTCAAGATGAAGTCAAATTGATCAAGTCTCTTCCTTCTCCTCAACAAATTCGGCCAACCATCCACCAAAACCGAATTACACTCAAGACTAAGTCAAACAAGCAATTCAGCTCAACCAATTGATATTACTTAGGATTTTATTTTTATGTTTATTAGAAGATAATTTGATTTCTATCTTCTATTTTATCTATTCAGCCAAGGCAACTTTGCCTATTTATATTTTGATCAAATCATTAATAAAAGTTAAGTTGAATTTTGAGTAAATTTGAATTGTTTTAGTTGAGAGCACTTCTCCTAAACTCTATCCTTTGGCCGTGGCCATTGATGAGCTTTTATCAAGCTTCTTAAGCTTGTGGCAAGCAACACTTGACTTATCAAGCTTCCATGCTTGTGGCGTCTTCCATCTCATTCCTCTTCCACCTTCTTCCTTATCAAGCCATCACAATCTTCCCTACACTTTCCCACGCCCAAATCAAAAGACAACCCTTACATATAACCCCCAACCGAACCCAACCATCCCTAAATCACCTCATCTCCCATTGATCCGAAACCATACACATCACTTTACCCTAAACAGCCACAAATCATCATCTACAATTACAAGCCAAAAACCCTTAACTCAAACCCCTCCAACCCTAAAATTACCTAACCAAACCGAGGCCATAAAACCTCAAACCATACACAAACCCTAGCCTACTTATACAACCCCAAACCGAAGCAAATCAACCCAAAAATTGCCCTAATTTGACAAAACCGAATTCACACATTCACAAAGCCTAATTTCAAGCTAAACGATCCTATAATTCTAAGGCAGCCCCTTGAGGTTGTCATCAAGTGGTCATCAGAGCTACTTTAGCTTGAGCAATGTCAAGTCCAGAAAGGAGTCCTACGGTTTCACCAAGATCAGCCTCACTAACCGTGAGACTTCAAAACATGATGGATGCCCAATTCCAAACTCTTCAACAACAATTGGAGGAGTTGAGGATCCATTATGATAGAAGGCTGGATGAACAAAATCATGGTAATCATAACCATGAAAGAAGAAGAAGGAGGCCTAGGAGAGAGGAGAGGCCGAGACATGAGGATAGGTACAATTATTCAAGTGCCTATAATAGTGAAAGGAGACATGGCAGCCGTGGCCATGATGGAACAAACCGTGGCCATGGAAGGAGACATGGAGAGCACCATGGCAGCCCTGGCCGTGGTCATGCTAGCCCAATTCGTGGACATGGAAGGCAAAGAGAGGGTGCAAATACAAGCCCAAACCGTGAGCATAGAGGAGATTTGGATGGTGTTAAGATCAAAGTCCCTACTTTCTTGGGGATGAGTGATCCAGAGGCATATTTAGCATGGGAATTGAAGATGGAACAAGTCTTCAATTGTCACAACTATTCAGAGGCAAAGAAAGTCAAGGTGGCAGCCCTTGAATTTCAAGAGTATGCAATGGTTTGGTGGGATCAGCACCAAAAAGATAGAGTGAGATGTGGAGATGTAGCCATTGAAACATGGGCTGAAATGAAGAGAGCAATGAGAAGAAGGTTTGTACCTCATTCTTACAATAGAGATGTGCATAACAAGCTACAAAGGCTCACTCAAGGGTCCCAAACAGTAGATGAATATTTCAAAGCCATGGAATTAGCCTTGCTTAGGTCCAACCTCAATGAGGACCGTGAAGCAACAATGGCTAGGTTTCTTCATGGGTTGAATCCAGAAATCCAAGATGTGGTGGAATTGCAGCCATATGTGGAGTTAGATGACTTGGTTCAGAAAGCCATCAAAGTGGAGCAGCAAATTAAGAGGAAGAAGTCTAAGTACTCCTCTAGTACGTCAAAATCCCACTCTTGGAGAGATGAGCAAAAAGGGGAGAGCCCTAAGGCCAAGGAGGCCATGGGCAGCCACAAAACCACCCAACCAGCCGTGGAGACCAATGGGAAGACTAGAAACGTGAAGTGTTTCAAGTGTCTTGGCCATGGTCACATTGCCTCTCAATGTCCTACAAAAAGGACAATGGTGATCACTAATGGTGTCGTTGAGTCCCAATCCGAACCATCTAGTGGAGAGGAGTGTGATGATGATACATCCATGTTTAATTGTGATATTTTGATGATGAAGAGGCTCTTGGGCAGCCAAGTTAAGAGGCATGAAGAAAGCCAAAAATACAACCTATTTCACTCAAGATGTTTGGTCCAAGGCAAGGTATGCATGTTGATCATTGATGGAGGTAGCTGCACTAATGTGGTTAGCCAAAGGCTAGTGTCAAAGCTAGACCTTGAAACTAAACCACATCCCTCCCCTTACAAACTCCAATGGTTAAGAAGCATTCCTCTGGGATATGTCTTAGGTTGGGCCGATCATATAAAATAATGATTAAAAGATTTAATCGGCTAACCTCGGTTAGTGTTCATACTCATTATGGATAATGAAGTAGTGGAGAGGAAATTTACGGGAGACGAACGAGCCCCGAGATGTTGAGAGGGACGACGTTGATGGTGATGATTCGTCAGCAAAGTCTTGAGGGTGAGTCTAGGTGAGACGAGTCTGATCAATGAGAGGGATACCCAGAAGTGTTTGATATGACACCGTCCTGAAATGGACAGTTCTTCGGAACAGATCGATCATATATCCTTGCGAGGAGTAATTTTGGTGCGTTCAAATCGACTTGTTATAGGACTTGTACTCTTGGTTATTTCCGAATAGTATATTGGGAGGATATTGGTGAAAGGATGGATGAAACAAGCATAACATTCATACATTGAGATTGTGGACTTTGATCCTCATAATATGAGATTATAACATCATTCATCATTGTGCATTTTTTTATATGTGATGTATATATTGTGTTATTATGTCATTCATCATTGTGCATTTTTATATGTGATGTATATATTGTGTTTATTATGCGTGTCTGTCTGGATGTGATATTCCGTGTAATTCCATGCCATCAATGAGTAATATTCATTAGATGTCTTACTCCCTCTTCTTTCTATTTGTCTTCTATTCGCGTTTTGTTCAGATGTATCATTCTGCCAGGATTCTAAGTTACTGTTTTTCGATGTCCTAGGAGGGGGCATGGAGGATTGAGGGAAACTGTTATACCTACACATGCTCTGGTGCTTTTTGATTAGTGTACCTGTGTAGGGTATTTATTTTGTGAGTAGTTTTATTTGGGTGACAATTAGGGTTTCACCTTGTACTTCGTATCAACATTTTATGATATTTTAATGAAGTGATTCGAAGTTATATTCAGTTATTTTTTATTACCATTAATTAATGGTTTTTGATTTTCCGCATTGTATGTTACTTGAAAGTGATTTTCCGAAAATGAAACGAATATAAGGAAATAAATTTTATATGGCTACATTATAAAAAAAAATACCCATTTTTGAGCAAGATTTTTTTGGAGTAATTTTCGGGCGTTACATTTGCTTATCTGACAATTATCATATACCTTTTTAGGGCCCTGAATTGGTGGTAATCATTTAACCATATTCTTAGACCTTAGTATGCTCAAGTCTCTGAAGTTCATATGGCCTAATCTCAGGTGCCATAGCCATGAGTCTTCTGATAAGGATGTAGCTGATAGACAATGAGTTCAATAGCTCTTAGACTGACTTGAAAATTCTTATTTTGTGCTAAGGGAACCCTCAAAATCTTCTTGTTGGCAACATCAAATATTTCCAGAACACCTTGATGTATTTGCACTAAAAACCCATTTTCTACTAATTGTCCTAAGCTGAGTAGATTTATCTTCATGTTGGGAATATAAAGCACATCAGCTATCAATACATTCCTCATATCTTTCCTATTGATCAAGACATCACTAGTCCCTTCTGTTTGAATGTGTCTTCTATATACAAATCTTATATTTCTATTTCTGTTATCATCAAAGTTTACCAAACAATTCCTATTTCCAGTCATGTGGTTTGAATATCCTTAGTCTATATACCATCTATCATCACTACTTGACTCATAATCTGTAGTCATCATCAATAGTACAGGTTCATCATCCAAACTTTCAATGCTCTCTTTCTTAGCCAAATGAACCTTATTGTTATGTTTGCTATGATTCCCACCATGACTCGGATTTGATTGGCACTCATTGCTGAAATGTCCAATTTTATCACAATTGAAACATTTCAGCTTCTTTTTATCCACCTTTTTCTTGTTCCCTTGCCATCTCTGATATCCACCACTTCTTGATGATTGTTCTACTTTATCAGAATCAGACCTTTCTTGATCAGAGAATTGAGGATACCTGAAGTTCCCCATTTTTTGCTCTTTTCCTCTGCCTCTACTTCTTTGTCCCCACTTGTTGTCATACCCACCTCTTCTTGAAGTATATGCTTGCAAAGCCTGATCAGCAGACTTCTCCATGGACCTTTCAATAAATCTTTGTTCATGAGCCTCGAGTGACCCTTGAAGGTCCACAATTTTCAATTCCTCTATCTTCTTAGATTCTTCAATTGCAACAACTATATGGTCAAATTTGGGGCTGAGTTTTCTTAAGATCTTTACAACTATGGTCTGATGTGCATTTTCTCACCACTAACTTTCATTGCATTAGTATAGCTGATTATTCTATTGAAGAATTCTGCAATCCTTTCACCTAATTCCATTTGCATCAGCTCATATTGTCTTCTCATGGTTTGTAGCCTTACCTTCTTCAATTGTTTCACTCCTTCATTACTCTTTTTACAAATCTCCCATGCTTCTTTTGGTGACCCTACCTCTGATATTTTTTCAAAATGTGCTTCATCAACACATTGATACAACAAGAATATAGCATTGTAGTCTTTCTTTTTGCTTTCTTTGTACACAACCCTTTGTGCCTCTATCGATGAATCTGTCAGCTTTGGAAGTCCCTTTTCCACAATTTCACTCACATCTTGGAATCCCATAATGGTTGTCATCTGAATTCGCCATCGATTCTAGTTCTTCCCGTCAAGAATTGGCAGGTTTGAAGGGAAACTAGTTTATCCCATTGATGTTTAAAAGAAGAAGAGAAAGAGTAGTGTATTGAAGAAGAAGAAAGAAGAGTTTTTGAACCTAACTCTAAATACCAATTTTGCTAGAACATGAAGAAGATAAGTGGAGTAAAGAGAGATAAAGAACAATCGGGTCTCAAGAAGGATGAAGAATGTGAATGAAAAATCTGATTTCTATCTATGTTTTGCATAGTAGTTATAGTTAGGTACACCTAGCCTTTTATAGTAAGTACACATAGGGTTGGCAATATGGGCTTGGCCCAACGGGCCATCCCGTTTGGATTAACATTTTTAGCAGGTCGAGCTGGAGATTTTAACCCATATTCAACCCGGTTTGGAAGTCCATTTTTTAGATGGGCCATGGAGGGCTGGGCTGGGTTGGCCCGGAAGGCCAACAATAATAAAAATGAAGAATTACATACAGAATTAACTCATACTTTTCCAATATTGTTATGTTATTGGTTAAAGATATAGAATATGTTAAAGATATTTGTAATGAAGAATTACATGCGATTAATTATACTTTCATTAGTAATTATAAAAACGCTATTTATATGCATTTTGGTTAGACATATTCTTAAATTATGTATGACAGTATATATGTTAGGACATGAGAGTTGATATTAATTTGTACCCAAAGTTCAGTTCATTCTTTCATTTAGTCTTCTAGCATAAATAAATACTCATGTTATTAGTTTTATTTATTAAGTGGATGTTTATTTTAGTGTTTGCAATGTTCAAAGGCGCTGAGAATATTGATAGCTTTATAAAGATAATATCAAGATAATTGACATAGGCAAATATAGAATAGAAAAATACCAAATATATTTAGTCATTAGAATTTTTCTTTACAAAACCATGGTTGAAATCTGAAAACCCCTTGTTCATAGTAATTTCAAATATTCATTTTGTTTAGTTTTTACACTAATTGTTATTGAATTAATATGGTGTTTGCAATGTTCTAATTAGGATGAATGAACAATCATAAGGCACCAACAAAGAAAGCTTGTGAGTCAATAGTAAAAAATTACTTTGTAAACATATATTAATTTAATCATGTACATGATGAAAAAGAAGAAGATTTGAAAGACGTTGACGGTGGTAGTAATAGAAAAGTGAAGGTATCTTCTTCCAATAGAATATCTAATGTTTAAAACTTAGGAGTTAGAAGTTTTATTATGAACTATAAGTCTAAAAGTTTAAGAATATGTTGGCTTATTGTTTACAACTTACAAGTTTTAAACTAAGATGATATGTTATTACGATATTGTGGACTTTGATTTGTATTTTTTATTTTAAAATACATTTATGAGGCGTGATGATTATTTATTTTTGTAATTGTGATTGAGTTAATTAAAAATGTATATTTTGAAGGAAAAAAATGGGTCGGTCTGCCAACCCTACCAAATATGGGTTGGACTGACATTTTGAATCATTTTAGCAATAAGGGCCAGTCGGACCAGTCCCACCGAGAGAATTAGCTACTTAAAGAGGATTCACTATAGTGTGAATATACATATGACAAACAAATAAAATTCATCATAAACCATGACTCGTGATGATGATAAGCGTGACATAACGCTACTATCATTTTCATCATGAACCATGATGGCAGCAAACGGTGTCGTTTAGTCCTTACAAACAAAAAGCAAATTAAGCAATCAGCCACTAATTAAAAAACAATATTATAGTAGGTAAGCACATAAACTTTCTGAAAATCTATCTATATGTTTTGTGCTCCACCATTTCACTATTGTCAAATACTTCATTCAGCTAACGAATCACAAACAGAGAGAGTGCAGAGACTTTGAAAGACTTCATCAATGGCTGTTAAAGTTTATATTGTGTATGTCTTTTTTCCCTTAAACATCATGCAACCATGATATATTTTTTTATCTTAAATATTGTTTATGTTCTATGATAATATCTGATTTTCTTGTCCCTGTCCTTAGTGCTGTGTTTTCTTTTACTTTTTCTGTTTCTTTTCTTGTCCTGTGTTATGCAATTTAAGCTGATCAAGATGAAATTTTGTTTGCTGGGTTTTCTTTACTTCATCAAAGGGTTCTTAAATTTCTAACTTTTTGAAAATTCCTTGAAGATCGTCATGGATCTGATGCATTATTTTTTTAAACTGTGTGTTTTCATTGTGCTCTGTAACGGGAAATTAGTTTGTTTAATCAATTGGAAAGGTGCTTCTGTTTGAATGGTATTGATTACTGAAAATCCATTTTGTAAGTTCTTTTGCTTTTGAATTGTTCTGCACTTCGTTTGGTTGTAATCAGAACCATCTTTACGCAAAAAAGCTTACTTCAAATAATTTTTTGCTTTGTGCCATTGTTCCGATTTGAGCATAAAAAAGTTACAAGAAAACATAATTAAGATATTTGAAGACTCTTAATTTATGTATGTAACGAAAGTATGTAATTTTGCAACATGCCCAAATTTATTTTATTGAACACCTCCAATGAAAAGAATATAAACTTCTGATGTTTTTACTTAGATTTTTGCCGATTGATAATTGTTAAAGCATTGGTATTGATTTTGCAATAAAATCAACATGTGCACATTTCTCAACTTTTGCTTTATGAGTCAAAACATCGTAAAAAAACAAATATTCTAAGTATATGAAGTGCAGCAATTAGTTGAAGCACTGGTGTTACCTTCTCCATCCCAATTCATTGCTTGATAAAAGTTTTAAGTGTTCATTATTTTTCTAATCCACATGTCGTGTTTTCATTGCCCCGAACAACATATAGGATGTGTTTTTGCCTCTATATTGTTACCTACATGGTCTATTTTCATTAGAAGATAATGAGAGGAAATGTTGTTTCTTTTGTAAGTCTCTGCAATCTGCCTATAATATTGACTTTATTAAATAGTCCCCTAATTCTTATGATTGTTGTAAAAAGGGAACAGGATTTTTAGAGTAAATTGATCTTGATCTTCAAATCTTTTTACTTCGAAAGTTATAACACATTCATGTATTTGTTGATGCCATCTAAATAATTGGACACTAATTTAGAATGGATGTATTAGTAAAGGAAACTATGAAGTCTTATGTTTTGTCTTCAATCAGCTAATTCTACTGCTTGCAATTATAGTATTTGTTTTATTGTTTTTTGAAATAGAGACTGAAATGCATACTGGTTAATGGCTAATAGGTTATTAACGTTGTTGCGTCATGGTTTTCTGATGTTTTAAATGTTGAACAAGGATCATAATTGTTTTTGATAGAACTTGACGAATCATCACTTTATCACAGATATGATTAATCTAAAATGATGAGCAGATATTTCTATTATGTTATTTTTTATAAGATATATACTTTTCTTATGCACTCTTATTTTAATATAATCCTACTGATTATTCATAATGTTTGTGTTCAAGCTATTTTCTATTTGTTATATTGATCTGCATTCCCCTTTCTTTTTATCTGTCATGAAGAATATTTCCTAATTTCCCTATATTTCACCACTAAAGTGAACATGCTTCTGTAAGCTTTAATTAGAAAATGTAACTTTCACATTGCTTTGACAGGTACTACTCCATGTATGGGCATGTTGAGAAACTGGCAGAAGAAATAAACAAAGGTGCTGCTTCTGTAGAAGGTGTTGAGGCCAAACTATGGCAGGCATGTATTTGTATTTCCTGTTTAACATTTCCTATGAATTCTATTCCATTGTCATACCATTAAATTGCGAATGATGAGCAACATGAATTCCGGAGATAAGGCTCATCATTCTTTTGTAGAGCAGATAAAAGGGCATCATAAAACACAATGTAATCTTGCATAAGTATATCACTGTATCTTGCATTGCACTGCAATCTAAGGTAGATAGTTGGGTTTTAAGTCAATATCATTCTTCCTGCCTTTTGAGGTTTTAAACATTTTGTTGCCTATGTTCTTTCTTTTTGACCATGCTTGTATTGCCCATACGCTTTCAGATCAGATAATTCTCTTACTTCTATGACTCGAACGTTCTTTTAGGGTCTGTTTGCGAGTTGACTTTTGAAGGGCAATGGAGTGAAATGGATAGCTTGGGAGCCATGAAATACACTTCTGAGATGACTTTCAAGCCTTCTCTTTCCCTTCCTTCTCCTCCAAAATCCAACTCACAAATAGACCCTAAAAGTGCTTATAGCATGTGGATTCCAAGCCTTTCCTCGACAGTTATTTTGTGATCAATTATGTTACATTATTTAGTGTCTCTAGGAGTAATACAACTTACCAAATTCACCTTTTGCTAAATTTGAGAAGGAATTAAAGATTAGTTTTTTGGTTGGTAGAGGTTGTAAAATATTTCATTATTTAAAACAACGTAGTTTACTTGCTAACTTTATTGAACACCTGTGAACAGGTACCTGAGACACTTCCGGATGAGGTACTTGGTAAGATGAGTGCACCTTCCAAAAGTGATGTACCAATAATAACCCCTAACGAGCTCTCTGAAGCTGATGGTTTTGTTTTTGGCTTCCCAACAAGATATGGAATGATGTGTGCACAGTTCAAAGCTTTTCTAGATGCTACTGGAGGATTATGGAGAACACAACAGCTTGCAGGCAAGCCTGCTGGAATCTTCTACAGCACCGGCTCCCAAGGCGGTGGACAAGAGACGACAGCGTAAGACCCTTCATCTTAACGTGCAAGTTGGTTTTTGGAGGGCAATGAAAGGGAGCGAAAGACTTGAGAGCCACGCAATACATTTGTCAGATGGCTCTGAAGCCCTTCTTTTCCCTTTCTTTCATTCCAAAACCCAACTCACAAACAAATCTTTAAAGTCTGGTTTCTTTGCTCAATTCCTAGGATATATCAAATACTAATGTTATGAACAACTTGTGGATTCCATGACAGGCTTACTGCAATAACTCAGTTGGTCCATCATGGAATGATATTTGTTCCAATTGGATATACATTCGGTACCGGCATGTTCGAAATGGAGCAAGTAAAAGGTGGAAGTCCATATGGTGCAGGAACTTATGCTGGTGATGGCTCAAGACAGCCAAGTGAGCTTGAGTTGCAGCAAGCATTCCACCAAGGGAAGTATATAGCCACCATCACAAAGAAGCTCAAGGAAGCTGCATAATGTTTGTGTTAATATAGACATACAACAATACCAAAGTATTCCTTTGAAATTTATTGCCCATCTTTAATCCTTGAGATATATTGAGTTCTATTTTTCAGTGCTTACAGCTAATACTTATTTTTTCCCTAAAAGAAAATGAATGTGTGTTTCATGGTGTAATGGTTGTTGCTATTGATTGAATAATGAAAGTAAGTTTGTCTTGGTCATTTTGTATTGCTCAGAAAATACTTGTTACCATATTTTGTATTCTCCCTTTATGAGCATGCATATATACATTACAAAGACTTGTCTAGGAAGAGCATCAACTTTATTATTGGATCAACAAACATTCGTTATTTTACATTATTTCCATTGACCCATTTGGTGTTACAATCAGGCTAATATGATATGTTAAGATAATGCATAACTAAATAAGCTATGATTTAAAAAATAGATTTTGTTACATGGTCATTTGTGTGTATTGTACCCCAAGAGTTTTACCTAGCCACAACAATAAAAGATGTTAAAAGAAAAATGTATCTTGATGCTCTTCATTTTTTTTAAAACTTAAATTCATCGTTCATTGAATCAGACATAAAAGTTTCAGTTGTTTTCTTTTCAATATAAATTATATATTGTCAGCAAAAAATTTATATTCCATCTTATTACATTATCTTATTTTATTTGTCTTCATTGTTGAAAATGATACTTTTTTTAGTTGTAGAAACTAGAAACTGGAATATTTAAGTTAAGATAAATATCTTTATTAAACAAGTATTATGCATTCACCTTTTTCGATTTTTCGATTTTGTCAAAGTTGTATTTAACTTAGATATGGTAGACTGGTTCTGTAAATCTAAATGGTTCATGGCATCAATATGTCCATGCAGGAAACATATTGAGCCAACTGGATTGAAACCGTCTTAGATTTTTATCTCCATTGAATGTATAGTTTTCATGGTGACACTTATATGGACTCCATTTTAGATAAGTTTTTCGAATTTCATTTCTTTGATTCATTCGATATTCCAAAATTTAAGGGTATTTCTTCATATCTAAATGACGTACAATATCAACAAGACAATGGAGGGAACATTTTGAGTCAAATGGATTGAATTCGTCTTGCATTTTTATCTAAAGTTTTCAAGGGGACATTGATATGAACCCCAATTAAGCTTCCGGATTTCATCTCTTGTTTTATTAGATTCCGAAATTTGAGGATGTTTCTTCAGTTCTCAATGGCTTATGGCATCAATAGGACCATGGAGAAAACATTTTCAGCCAAGTGGATTGCGTCCTTCTTGGAATTTTATCTTCATTGAAGGTATAGTTTTGAAGATAACATTGATAAGGACCCCAATTTAAATAAGCTTTATGAATTTCATCTCTTTAATTCATTTGATATTCTGAAATTTGAAAATGTTTTGGTGGATCATGTTCTAAAGAATTGACATGACATTACATTGATATTTTATCTTTTAAATTTTCTCAATTACATTGAAGTAAAGATATTGATACTATGTTATATTCATCATCTTTGTTACAATGTTTCCTTTAGAATAGGAATCAATTTTTTATCCTTAGACATTGCCTACTTTGTAGATGATTGTCCAAACCTGAAATTATGTAGAGAAAATCATCTTAGTTATAGTTCAAAATTAAAAGGTTACCACCTAATCTCCTATGGATGTCTAGACTGAAATTTTAGACCCTGGACGGCTACACTGATGAAGTTGGCATGGTGGCTTTGCCTACTATAATCAGCCTTTTATTTGAACAAACAAATACTTTATTCAAGGTTCAGATGACATATGTGCGTAGAGTATTCATTCATTCTTGCGTAGAGTATATATTCATTCTTGGGTAGAGTATATAATAACATAACACTATACTTGCATCCAAAATTTTATATAGCAATCTGCAATTATAATCATAACCCAAAATTATAATAAGACCATTGATATTTTATTGTGACAAGTCCGTGGTTCTATACTCCAACAATAATAGGAGTTCTATAAAGTCAAAATTTATTGACATCAATTTTCTGGTTGTTAAAGAAAGTATTCAAAATGAACAAATTTTCATAAAACATATAGGGACAAATTCTATGTTAGTTGATCCACTAACTAAGGGTTTGGTACATAAAGTCTTTCATGAGCATGTTTCTCATATGAGTGTTGTTCATTAGGATAACTTAGTTTAGTGAGAGTCTGTATGTTTTGTGATTTACTTTGGATGTTATATACAATTTTTTATGCATAATAAAGTTGATGGTTTATAGTTCTATTTTGAGCTTGTGCATTGTAACTATTGTGTTGCAATTAAAGACTTTGGATTGATCTAACTAAAGAATAAAGAAGGGCCAGTTGCAAATAGACATGTTTAAGATCACATTATATGAAATTTCCATGTCACTCATCCATATTTGATCTATATCATTAGGATATTAGTATGGTGATCATCATGGTCGAGTCACATTTGAATATGACGAAGACCAAGGTGGTTCCATAGTTGATATATGAGATGGACCAAATTATATTAAGGAGAAGTCTCAATATAAATAGCATACAAATGCACACTTAAAAAATATGTGATATAATTGTTTCAGGAAAAATATGAAGTCCAAGGGGGAGATGGTTAGAAATTCATAATTTCTAATTAAGGTGAACATCATATATTTAATACAACTATATTGGCTATTTATTTTAGGGTTACAAAATACGTGATCTAATTACTAACACTCCATAAGACTTCTGAAATCAATAACGAATATGAGCTTAATTAGGGGATACCCACACGGTTGGCCTATAGGGGATAATAGGAACACTATAAGTTAACACATAAGGAATGATTATGGTCCCTAAGACACCAAATCACAAATAGTTTTTATCTCTCCCCACCAGAGAGAAAATGAAAGTCTCAAAAGAAATTAATGATTTGGTTGAGGAATGTCATCATACTAAAACTCTCTCAAAAGGTATATCAAAGGAGTAGATCATATAACATGGATCCATGTATGACTTTGTATCATTGTTTTATATTATGTGTGAGAATCATTATATTCAAGATCCTATGATTGATATTTCACCAACCATCAGAAAATATCTAACAACATCTAGTGACTTGTGGTATGATATGATTCTCAATCTTTATCTATAGAGAATGGTTTGTTTGCCTATTGCTAAACTTAAACGTCATATAATCTGTCATACTTCAAATTATATGAAAGTCATGTGTTTCTAAAGCTTAACTTCATATTTCTAGCTTCTCATTTAATTTAACATTAGAGTCTCCCACTATGATAATACCATCTGCAACAAAATGCATTAATGTGGCACCGATTCTTTAATATGTTCAGTAAGCACATCCAATACCAATGTAAATAAGTAGGGTTTCAATGTTGGTGTTTGGTGTAGTCATATGACAATAGGAAAATCTTCTGAAATCTCATCTTATATTCTCATGCTAGTCTTGACCTATCATACATATTTTTTCTTAGAGGTGGAAAATTTATCCAAAATCCATCAAACTCTAAGAAAACTTAATTCATCCATTAAAGTTAATAAATTTAAATAGATATAGTCAATGAATAGTTTTAATAATGGATGATTCAAATTCAATCATCATTTCCAATGGATATCCATTTCGATGGATATTCAATCGGAAGCACATATGTTGTGTCAAAAAATGTGTCACTTTTTATAATTGGTTGAAAAATATATTTAAGTTAAAAGTTAATAATTAATTATTTTTCTGACCAATAACAACTAGTGTTACATGAAGTGATGCACTTTTTGAGACCACATATGTGTTCTTCATCCAATTATCCAAAAAAATAAACAATTATCAACATTCTCCTTTGTGTTTCAATTTCTTGCAATATCTTAACTTTTAGTATGTATTTCTCATTCTAATTCTCACTTTCACTGTAATGTTTATTAATTTGTTTTTTTTCTTGTATGCTTTTAATTCTCAATCTCATTTTGATTTTTATTAAATTAAGTTCTCATATTAAATGTTTAGTAGCATTTACTCATATGATGGTTGGATCAATGATAGGGCATATAGAAATATTAACATTAAAAAATTGTTCTAATTTTTTTTTTGTTTATTTAAATATTTGTTAAAAACTTTACACGTAAAATCTTAAATATCATATGCTTGTAGAATATTGTAAACAATGATTCTTTTTAAATAGTTCAAAAATCACATTTTTAAAAATTGTTTCTTAAAAAAGTAGAAACCTATTTTTTAAAAAGAAGAATTATTTTTTAAAAGTAATTTTGTTAAAAACTAATTTTTTAAAATGCTTTATTGAACAATATTTTTAAGATGATGAGTTTTTCAAAAAAAAAATTTAATTCCAATTCAAAAAAACTAAATTGATTGATTGAATTTCATCAACTAAATTCAGATAGGGATAAATTTAATTATTTAAAATATAATTAAATAAATTTATATAGATCCATTGATGATCCGACGAAAATACATCTAATTTATTTATTTCTCACTCATAGATATAGAGCATTAGACACCATATTGGTGCCCAAATTTTGGTGTTCGCACGATTTTCCTAATATAAATGTTCAAAATGATTAAATTAAGTAAATATTTGTGTGTAGGGTTGTATTGACGGGCAAATATAAAAAGAAGAGAAAAGGGGTACACGTTTTCAAATATTTATAAATAATTTATTTGAAGGTCCTATCCTAGCATGTTTTTTTATCAATATATACTTCTGCATTGAATGACATAAATTCTTTATCTTATAGACAAATAATTAATATATTTTAGATGTGCAATTATTTATGACAGCAATTTCGTTTACATTAATCAAATTCTTAACATTTAATCTATATCTAACATGGTCTTATATTAATAGACCAACGCCTTATTAATTATCAATAATGTTTTAAAAAAATTTATGCCAGAGTATTACAAAAATGAAACAAGTTTTTTTAAAAGATAAAGAGCCTAATGATGTCATTTAAAAAAAGGTGCTTGAACTATTTAAAATGGCAGCAAGGTAAAACGTTTTCTGCTAGTTCCTCCCCATGTGTGTTGTTTACTTCTAATATCTGTAACATTGTATGCCATAATGCTAAATGCTTTCCAGACAAACAATGCCAGCGTAATAGTAGACCCCTCTTATTATTTACTAAATAAACTTTGCTTGCTGAAGTAACACAAAAAGAAACAACAGAATCATCACATATGACAATTTCTTTGTGATGACAAATTTTATAAAAAAAAGCAATTCGTTTTGTAAAATAGCGTGGAGCCCCATGACATGCTAACATAATAGTGGAATAAGAATCCTCTCGAGTATTATAAAGACATGTGGTTCCAATTCCTTATGTTTTCAATAACAAAAGTGTTATTTCATTATACTTAAAATAAAAACATAATATTATATGTTGGGTTTTCTTTTGTTTTTTGAAATATTTAGTGCTTGGGAAGATTATTACGGATGAGTAATGTTTAAGCACCAACCCTCCCGGGCCAGAATAAAGTTGCACTTTAGACTACTCTTTGGCCAATAGCTTCAAACTCCAAACAGGTAAAGTTGTTGTGTTTGAAGATATACCAATCATTTTAAATTTTTACTCTGATTTTCTTTATTCTTTAGTGCTCTTTGCTTCTTCTTTTTTTGTCCAATATTAATAAATAAAGAAGAAAGAAAGAATATGATCATGGTATCTGTCCTTTAATTTTCACACCCTGAAAAGCATTAGAACTTAAAAAGAGGATCGGATTTCATTGATATTTTATGATCAAGTTTATTCTAAGTGCGATATAATGTTTAAATTTTGAGAAAAATTAAATCTTTTCAAAAAGCTTTCATTATAAGTTGTTCAAATACAAATAAACTACTCCAAATATATAGCAAATGGAAAATAATCAAAATATAATATCTTTGATTATAGAAGGTGGGACTTTACATACCATGCATATGGTTGTTGTGAGATGTAAAAGTTACCCTACTTCCAATAAAAGTAGTCACCCTAAGATGAGATTTATGAGATTGACATTTTTGATAGACAAATGTTAATAAGATAGTATTTTATTGTAAGTGGGACTCAAATCTACAACCTCTTTTATTCTATTTTTTAAATTCCTTACTCTAAACATTAGACTATCTTATTACTCCCCAGTATAATTAGAACTAGTTGAAAAAGCTTAGTGGTTATTGGGCAAAATAATTGTCTTCCTAAACCTAAACTAGTCGTGACTCGGTTGAGTTTGGATTTGATCCGCTGGATCAAAATGACATTTCGAATGATTTTTATATACACAAACTCTGCCCAATTATTGGGTGATCTCAAATCAACTCATTTTGATAACAAAAAACATCGACTCATTATACCAACTCTAATGAAACCCTAACAATTGAAATTTGCATTATAGGGTTACCTTTTTATATCATCTTTGAACCTAAGCTATCATGCATATTATAGTCCCACGAGTGGCCACAGGAGAATGCTCCCAGCTCAACTTTGAATTTTTATATCACATATGATAGTCTTTTTATTCTAATTACATGTCCTATTTTATATTAAAAAGTAATACTTAATTAAAAATAAAAATTATAAAAACATGAACTAGTATTTTTATGTTATTTATTGAAATTTGATTTTTTTTGTAAATCGAAAATCACACGAAACAACAAGAAACGAACAAACTAAGTGACAGAAAAAAGATTATGTGCAAGATAATAGTGGCAAGCTGAGGGAGCCAAGTATCAATTAATTAGAAACATAGAAACATAATTTTTTTGGGACATGAAATCTTTATTCTTATTTTTACTCCTATGTATTTATAAACATAATATTTTTTTCCTTATTATCAAAACACTCATACTTTATCCTCAATATCTAAAATATTTGGATACGTTATTTGTTACATATTTTTTCTTTCTACATTGACTTGAATTTCGTGGAATCATTTTATTTTTTCTAGAAAAAACAAAATTGATAACGACGGGCACATACTTCATTGAAAGGAGGACCATATGTGTCCTCATCCACAAGTTCTCATAGGCAAAAAGAAATTATGAATTTTCTCTTTTTCATTCATTAATACTTCCAATGAAAGTCCCTCTATGTGACCATTCAGTATAAAGCACAAAAGCATGTTAGAAAGCATCTACAAAGTATACATATCTTTCCACTTAATCTTCCTTATAAATAAACATTTGGTTTGAAATGAATTTTGTAAAACATGAAAGCATAGTGTGGGTCAGCCTCTGACTTCCACTTACTTCTTCCAAAGACATAAACAAATCAAAAGTGAAATTTCCAATCAAATGACATATCCCTTTACTCAGTCACCCTTATATCTATATTTCAATGATTCCTTCAAATTATAATTCTTTTCTATTGAAATAAAGGTAGTGCCAGCTCTATTCACAATATAGCAACAATAAAATTAATAAAGCTCCTTTTATCTTATTACTAACAACAAATTTTCCCTCTTGTTTAGTCTAACGAGTAAGCACTTTCTCTATATTATATTCATCAACTTTTTTCATTCGTAATCCCACCCTTCTAAGCATAACTTATTGTCCTCCCAATGGTCCCAATATAGGTGGCCCAACAAATGACCTATCTTTTGTATAAGAATTTGTTATTTCAAATGATATCTTAAATCATATCCTAAACCAATAATATTGAACCAAAAACAAGAAATATAGTAAATATTTAATTTTTTTAACTAATATAACATGATTTTATACAAGAGATAATTTAGGATACTATTTAGGACAGAAGATCCTTGTTCATCTTTTGAGGCTCATTTCCCCTTTTATTTCTTCTTTCAACACATTTTCCTCCCACTCTCTCTCACTCTTTTTTTATTATCTTTTTTTCCACACACAAAAAGAATCAACTAACTTTACATATTAATGTGGCCTTCCTTGTCCCCTTTCATGTTTCTCCTTTTCTTTCATCCTATCATTCCCAACTTGGCCAAGTTTCATAAGATATGTGATAGTTGCAAAGTATTGGTTCCGTGCTCCAATTTTCCATCTATTATTATCTTGAAGTCCCTCCAAATGTTGAAGTCCAAAAATCAATTGTGTCATGAGTCATTGGGAATGTACTAGTAGAAGCTGGAACCAAACACAGCCCTCGGCTTCTCAGATCCTGTTTGGGACTCTCTTCTTCTTTAAATTTATCAGAACTCTGCATCAAAAGGAAAATAAAAAATGCACTGTAACATTTATCACAATACTGCGCACATAGGAATGAATCTCTCTCATATTAGATTTCATGAGACAAGTAGTTAGTGTCGGAGGTAAAAAAGTTAAGTTGTGAAAGAAATAATTAAAATCATAATATTAAAAATATAACATACAACTATGCTAAATTTGTCATAATTCTAATATGAAGAAAGTTAAAATGCTTGTGAGGACACAATATAATTTGGGGTTCATTGCCATAATATTTAGGGTTGTTATATTTATTTTTATCTTTATAAAACCCATAATAAATAAAAATCTCACATTAGAGAGTCAATTCCTAAATGCTAGTAGAACCTTAAAGCTGTCCAGAAATTCGAAATTCAAAATATTATCAGCAAAAGGTAATTATTACTCTTCTATAGGTTATACTTAATTTATTTATTGTGGAACATAAGAATATATAGTATACTACCTGTTGAATCTGTACTGGAGCTCCACTTTTCATATACGGGGCACTTAAAACCTATAGAAAAATGTAAAACATGTATATCCATGAGGTAGGAGTTTCTTATTATTTTAAGCTTTTTGAATAAGAATAGATTAATGGCTAATGGAACTTACATTGACTTGTTGATGGAGGAATTTGATGAATTCAATGGCTTCAGATAGCACTGAGGCTGTATCAGTCTGTCACAATATAACAAATATTCTAAAACACATCAATATTAGTATCACAATACTATGTTATTTTTCCTTTTCCTTTTCTTTTTCCTCTACTTTAATAACATAAACTCACGAAGGAAATGATCATTCACATAGGATTATGAGATTATATACAACAACAATTAAACTTTTATACTACTAGATGAGATCGGTTACATAGATCCAACAATATAATAATGATCTAACAGATTATTTTTATGAGAAGCTCACCTTTCCAAAAGGTGAC
This sequence comes from Lupinus angustifolius, assembly GCF_001865875.1. Lineage (NCBI taxonomy): Eukaryota > Viridiplantae > Streptophyta > Magnoliopsida > Fabales > Fabaceae > Lupinus > Lupinus angustifolius. The sequence goes on from NC_032018.1 coordinate 12,921,313, forward strand.
ACTAATTGTTGGAGTGCAGTGATTCTGTCTCCCATCTTCTCTTTTCTCACCTAAGTAGAAACTACAGGTTCATTTCATATCCATGTTTATGGATTCAAAGTAAAAAAGTAAAGATGAAAAGTTTAAAGCTTCCTTTCTTGTTAAAGGGTTAGTTACACTTATTGTACCTTAAAAGCTGGCAAAGGAGATGAGGTTTCGTTCCGGGGTCTTTTGGATGCTGACTCATTCCCACTTTTCTTTACCACAGTACCTGAGTCCCTTACTTCAGATATATTCTGCAAAACATAAGTGTATGTATGAATTTGAAACTGTAGACTTCATCAAATGATGTGCTTCAATTCAACCCGGATATAACATATATCAATATATAATAAGGTTTAATGTAAATACATCAATTTGAGAACGTTTTTTATGGGAGGTGAAAAATGTATCTAACTATTTTTTAATATAATCTTTATGTAACTTTTAATCATCATCGTCCAGTTAAATAATTAAAATTTATTCATTTCACCTTCTTAAAAATATAAAGTATTACTATATGCAACAAAACTAGTGATATTCACCCTCTATGTTGGTCTATTTATATTATCTTTAAGCATTATCGTCAATTAAGGTCTTGTTATAAGTACATAGTACAAAAGAGTGACACTTTTGACAAGATTGACATTCTTACTGTAAATCTAAAATGTGTCATGAAAATGTTGCTCCTTCACGTAGATGGAACATCTTCGTTTCTTTGTTTTTTAAAAGAAAAATTTATTGAGCTAGCACAAGCAGTGCTGAAAGCAAAAGTGTGCAGCAAGAATTAGAAAATACCGCTGTTACAAACGTTTTCGTTATTTTCACAATTTATTTGTGATGAAATAAGACAATAGTATAGTGCCAGTTAGAACATTTTTATTTTATTACTTGTTTGGAAATGGTGTGAACTGTGAAGTGTGAAGATGGGGTAAAAAAACTGATGTGCAAAAATCATCATGATATGTTATGACGTGTTTAGTTACCTTTGATTGTACATCAAAATTTGGCATGGAGAATGGGGTTTGTAATGGGGGAAAGAAGCTACTAGGTGGTTGTTTTGGTGGAGATGAAGCTCTCAAGAACTGAGGAACTTTAGACCAAGAAGGCACCAACTCATGATTAGAAGAGTTAGATCCATAACTTTTAGGGTATGGAAAATTCACGGAGCTGTTATTATTGTCAGGTCCCAATAGTACTCCTTGTAATATTGATGATGGTGTTCCATATAAAGCTGAGGAATCAACCTGAAAAGTTGAGTGCAAACCAGCTTGGCTTGTCAGGTTGCTGTCCCCAGTGCTATATTGAGGTGTAAACTGGTTTTGATCCAAAGAGAAACCCTTATTCACTTGTTTGAATTCATTGGTTGAATACTCTTCAGTGAACAGCTTTTGTGATTTCCATTGAACTTGTTGAGACAACCCCACCCCACTTTCTTGTTGAATATTTGTTCTTGGTGAGCTCATAGTCTCTTGTAGCATGGACCTGAAACTGCTTTCTGCAGCTTTCTCACCTCTTAAATATACCAGCATCAAGCAAACACAACAAATTTGTCAAGTCACATTTTTTCAGCACTCATGATGATTTATTGTTTTATCATGTTAAGCATGGTTTTAAATTATGATTATGATTAAGAGAGTAGCATTATGTTGTGAGAATCATAGGAAATTATGAAAAAATATTACCAATCTATCACAATTGTAATAATGATATGCTTACATAAACTCTCCTGATTCCGATAATAATATTTTAACTGTAATTGCGATTGTTGATCACAATTTAAATTATGATGCTCAATTAATTAGCAAAATATGAAAGAGAAAGAAAAGAAAGATTAAAAAAATAAAGAAACTATTTTGTTTATGTGGGTGGTTTTGTTTTTTGTTCTTGAAAGAAAGTGCACTTACAGCAATGATGCTTGGTTCCAATCCATTGCTTGAGATGAAAGGCCTAAATCCATCATATGCATGTTAGGGTCACTTGAAGTGGCAGAATGATGATTTGGAGGCTCAAGCTTCTGTGTAGTTTCTGCAACATCTTGTTGTTGCCAAGTAAAGTTACCTATGTTGGTGATGCAAGAAGATGAAGATTGTGATTCTCCACTTTCAAATCTCAAGTTCCTAGCTGAATCCCACCAGTTCCCACTAGCTTGAAATTGATCATCTGTCATGGTTGATGAATTCAACAAATGCTACAGCTTCTACTCATGTAGATTCTCCTTATATATATAGCTAAGCTGATGTTGATGTTGATTGATTCAGCATTCACTATATAATATATAAAATAGATGAGAAAATATATAATAAAAATTAAGATTTGTTGATGTAAATTTGTGATGTTTGGGAGCATGAGTTTATTCACTATGTGTACTTGTGAATGATGAGTTTGATATGGACAAGATTTGCAGGTTCTCAGTATTTATATTGGCAAGTGAGAAAAACAAGTTGTAAAGAGAATGAATGAGAAGAGTAGCCGACTAAGCAAAATTTAGTTGACAATTTGACAATTCAAAGGGTGATTGTTAAGTAAGAGGAATATTTTTATTTATAGGTGAGTACATGTATGATCATACTCACATACCTATAAGTTTATTTTTCTAATAAATATCTTTTATATATGAGTTTAAACTGTAAAGTTTTATATACTGTTAGTCAATTATCTACCATTAATTTGTATTATTTTTGTTTGAAATTCAATAATACTTAACATCTAAATAGTATATGATTTGCTGACAGTATAAAAAACATTCACTGTCAGTATATAAATATTAAATCATTTATATATTATATTTGTTCTATGAGTTTAATATATATTATTTATGTATATTATTCATGTTTACTTAATAATCACTGCGTTGATTCCCATTTAACAATGATCTTTTCACAATGCTTTCTAGCATAACGTTGTTAAATAGAATATGGAATATAATTAATAGCTTTCTTTTAAACGAACGCTATTAAATTTGATAGGTGGATATATCTTTAACAGCACTTTCTTCACGAAGTGTTGTTGTATGTTTGGTTAATATATTCAACATCACTTTCTTAAGCAAACGTTGTTGATTTGAATCTAGTTAGCAGTGCTTGCTTAAGTAAGTGATGGTAAATATGACATATCAATAGCGCTCATTACAATAAGTACTGTTAAAAGTCACAAATTTAACCGCGCTTGCTTTAATGAGCGCGGTTAAAAGTCAGATATTCAAAAAACATTTGTTTTAGTTATTACTTAATATGTATTTATGAAATTATTTAATTTTATTTTGAAAGATATAACTCGAGTAAACATTACATGAAAATAATCCAAATTGTTAAAAAAAACTCATGCTAGTTTTTCATATATAACACAACTTGGTCATATATATACAAAAATTACAATTGTTTATTACTTCAAAACAAATATTCTAAAGCATCAACCAATATTATTAAAATAGAATATGATTTGACACAACAAAAACTAATATTTGGTAATAGATTATATTATTTGTGATTCCATTATCAAAAGTTGAACGTAATATGACAACTAATTTTTTTATGAAGATTTTTTATATTTAAGAGCATTTTTCTAAGCAAACATTGTTGATTTGAATCTATTTAACAGTGCTTGCTTAAATAAGTGTTGTTAAAGGTGACATGTCAACAACACTTCTTGCAATAAGCGTCGTTAAAAGTCATATATTCAAAAATTGATTGTTTTAGTGAGCGTGAATCTTTGCATATTTAAAAACAAAACCTCACACACAATAATATACTTATTATTATTATTCAGTATTTTATTTCTCTTACTCTCTTTTTTCTCTTAGTTTCGCTCTTCAAGCAAGTTATTAGTTTTTGGTTTCTATTTTCGAGTACAAGGTGAATCATTATCTTATTTTGCCTTATTTATTTTTCTTTGATTCACTATTGTTGCTTGCATTTATATCTACATTAACTTCTTACTTAATTTATAATATAGGAAATGTCAAGGTTGAAGATAGGTGGAGCTGTTCGTGATTTATCAAACTTGCAATCTTTGTATGTATTTCTTGCATTTGGTTATTGTTTTTCATCCATATTTTCTATGCAAATTTTAATTTGATTCTTATTATATTGAATCTAAACTATGTACTTTTGTCTTCTTATTTCTTCAATTATGGGAGAGAGAAAATTCATAGATTTGTCCTTTACATCTTCATCACCTTCGTCCCTTTCATTACTGCATATAATCTTTTAGGTTAATGGATTTGGACTAAAAGAGATCAGTTCATGCAATGATTTATGAATTGTGTTTTCAAAATTATATTTATATTGTCAAATCTAAAATGTCAAAAGTTTGATTCCTATGAGGACAATTATACAGTCCAAAGGAGATTAATTTCTTAGGCGAGGAGACACCTAACAAAAGAAAAATCATGTGTTGCCAATATAAAAACTCTTATATATAAATAATAATTGCTTTTTCTATTAGTAGGCTATATAAAAAATAACTTTTAATCCAAGGTTACAATATGTACCCCTTCAAACTCCTCTCTAAATTATCCATAGTACAGTCATAAGAATGAAATGTCCCAAAAAATTTATATCTCAGTATTTCAAGTCAATCACATTTCATTAAATAATATAAAAAAATTATCTTCTATTTTATGATTGTTTTTTACTTAAATATCACTTTTCAATTGAGTTGATGGGCTGAAAAGTAGGATAGATGATATTTATTAGAAACTTCAACACATAATCTTTTACAAGTTTTTTAGTTATTTAATTCAAAAATATTAAAAATTTGGACTCTTCAAAAAATTAACGTCACATATAAACATCTCTATTCACAATTCTCGAGTTCCTAATACCAAATCACATAGACCATTGTTTCTTTGTCCTCGACTCGCGTAGCACTCATACTGAACAGCATCCACTCATGAATACCACCCACTTTGTTGACCAAAAGTAACGAAGCTATTGTTCATCAAAGTGTCATGTTGTACCATCCACATAGACCATTGTTTCTAAAGGCTGCTACTTACATTTTCCACTTTAAAAATAAACTCAAACGTTGACTTAGGAATATTGAAGTATAGGAAAACTGCAGGCAATGGACAAAGGACAGAAGCACTGGGAAAGCAGGACCAGGGAACAAATGGCTTGGAACTTAGAGCAGATAACTTGGAACATAAGCTAGATGGCTTGGAGCTTGGAGAAGAGGGCTTGGAGGAGAAAGCATGGAACTTGAAGCTGAAGAACAGAGCCTAGCATATCAGGAAATCCTTAGCACACAATGCATACTTGCCAAAACTGTTTGGAGCATACAAATGTCTCTTGGGTAGATTGCTTGAGAAAGGAACAAACAGTCTAGGCTTATTTTCTGAGTTATGTTTGTGATTAAGTATTTGTTTGTTCTCACACTTTTCCTAACAAAAATTAGTTAAGTCTAGAAGTTAGTTAAGTTAGTTGAGTGGTGCCTTATAAACCAAGTCTTGTATATCAAACTTGTATGTAAAGCATGTTATACATTTGGAATAAAATGAGATGTTATTCATAAAGAATTCAAACTTGTTATATGGTATCAAGAGCTTTTGGAAAATCTTGATCAACCAAAGCTGCACATACACAAGATAATCCAGAGTTCTAGCAAAAATCCAAGAACACCAATCTTCCTTCCTTTTCTCTCCTGGCTCACTCATTTCACCTTTTCATTCCAACAATGTCATATTCAATGAGCAGCCTAGTAGAAACACAACAAGAAAGAGAGTTTCAAACCAACTTCAGCAACATGGATCCGCGTAATCCATACTTTTTACACCCTGGAGAAAATCCAGGTATAGTTCTTGTAACTCCACCATTAGATGACACCAATTATCACTCATGGAGCAGGACCATGAGGAGAGCTTTATTGTTCAAAAACAAATATAAGTTTGTTAATGGAACAATCACAAACCCAGGCCTTGATCATCCAAGCTATGATGTATGGGAACGCTGCAATACCACAGTGATTTCTTAGATCATAATATCCTTGTCCACCAAAATCACCCAAAGCACCATCTATATTGAGAGTGCCCAAGATTTATGGAACGACTTGAAAGAAAGATTCACAAAAGGTGACTATTTTAGGATGTCAGATTTGCTTCAAGAGTTGCATTCAATAAAACAAGGTGGCATAGGAATGTCCAACTACTTTACTGATCTGAAAACTCAATGGGATGAGTTAGAATCACTAAGACCAATGCATTCATGCACATGCCACATCAAATGCTCATGCAACCTAATGCATACATTCAGAACATACAGAGAAAATGAGTATGTAGTATGCTTCTTAAAAGGACTAAGTGATGATTTGAATACAACAAAGGCTTAAATTTTACTTATGGAGCCATTCCCCTCCATTAACAAGGCATGTACTCTATTGCTTCAACAAGATAGCCAAATAGCAAGCATTGCTCAGGTAAATTCAAACGTGTTGTTCAATTCAACAAGCAACAAAAACAGTGTTGGTAACCAAATTCAAGCTTGGAGACAAAGAAACAATCAAGGTAGAGGTAGTACATCACAGACCAAGACAAGATTCCCAAGAAGAGGTTATAGAACCAATAATGGTATCAAAATATGCACATACTGCAATAAGCAAGGACACACAATTGAAACATGCTTATTTAAGCATGGCTTTCCACCCAACACACAACAAGACAAACAGAAGCAATCCTCCAATCTTGTAAACAATGTCATGGCCATAGAACCAAGACAAGAAAACTCACACAACAATGAATCCAAAGAACCTACAGACAATCAATTCAGCACTCATAGAGGGTACAACTTTGGCCCAAAACACTATGCTCAACTGGCCTCCTTGTTACATAGTGTTAGTAGCAATAACAATGGACACAACATAACCAACTAACTATTACATCAGCGGAGAACAATAACAACACTCATGATGAAGAGGATCAAGGAGTCACAAGTAACAATTCATTTTGGGTTCTGGATGGTGGTGCTACTGACCATGTCTACCCAAATCTAAATTTGTTTGATGCATTTCACTTTATTAAACCTATTACAATCACTCTGCCAAATGGTTCAACAACCTTGGAAAGAGTCTCAAGGACTATGATTCTTTCCAAATCTCTGATCCTACACCATGTTCTTTATATTCCTGCTTTTAAATTCAACTTAATTTTTATCTATAAGCTAACAAAATTCTTGTAGTGCAAGATTGTTTTTAATGGTTCAAAATGCATCATCCAGGATATGACTATCTTGAGGATGATTGGACTTGCTGAAGTAAGGAATAACCTATATATGCTTCATAAGGATCCCAAGCCTACCTTTAGAATTACACATAATATGAATGTAATGAATGCTGAAACTATTTTTGATTTGTGGCACTTTAGATTAGGACATCCTTCTTATGATATACTAAACTCTATATGTAAGAAACATTCTTATATTAATCATTCTGCTATTATAACTTGTGATCACTGCCATTTTGGAATACAATCCAAATTATCTTTTCAAAATAGCATGAATAGAAGTACTAGCATTTTTTATCTTATACATATGGATATATGGGGGCTTATTGGTGTTGTATCAATTCATGGACATAGATATTTGTTAACTGTTATAGATGACTATTCTAGGTATACTTGGCTTTTTCTTATGAAATCCAAAGGAGAGGCAAGGGATTTAATGATAGACTTTGTTAAGATGGTCAAGGTCCAATTTAGCAAGATTGTTAAGCCCATAAGGAGTGACAATGGTGCTGAATTTAATAACCCTATTTTCTTTAGGAACTAGAATCATGCACCAAACATACTTTGTGGAAATCCCTCAAAAAAACTCTATTGTTGAGAGGAAACACATGCACCTATTAAATGTTGTCAAGACCTTACTGTTCCATTCAAATTTACCCAAGTTGTTTTGGTCCTATGCAGTACAACATGCAACCTTTTTGATCAATAGGCTACCTAGTCCAACATTAAACCACAATTCCCATTTTGAACTCCTTTATGGTGATCTACCTAACCTGCTAGAAACAAAAGTTTTGGTTGTCAATGTTTTGCTTCCACACAGACCAACTATAAAACCAAACTAGATCCTAGGGCCAGGAAATGTGTCTTTCTTGGCCACGGGACAGGAACTAAAGGGTTTGTTGTTTTTTTACCTTAGAAACATGAAAATCTTCATCTCAAGACATGTCATTATTTATGAACACTTGTTCCCTTACAAAAAGGAAGTTGACCATGACACAAATGAGGAAAGTGAGTCACCCAATTACACCTTCTTAGATGAAGTTTTTCAGACAACTCCAACCAATCAACAAAACAAGACTACTAGCACCAATCATGACCTTGCCATAGAAACAAACCCCTTGATAATAGACACTCCTCAACATAGTGAAGACACTCAACACACTAGTCCTAGAAAAACCAGCAAGCTAAGACAACCACCTAACTATCTCAAAGACTTTCACTACAATATGTTAACCTCTAACAATGAGATAATACCTAAGGGAATCTATCACCCCCTTTCCTCTGTCTAGTCCTACCAGTCCATCTCTTCTAACTATCTCAGACATGCCATCAACATCATTACACACACTGAACCTAAGACCTATAAGCAAGCCATTACCTCTGAACATTAGATAAGTGCAATGCAAGATAAAGTAAATGCCTAAGAACTAAACAAAACTTGGGATATAATTGATCTACCCCCTGACAAGAAAGCAATAGGATGCAAATAGGTCTATAAAATCAAGTACAACTCTAATGGTTCTATACAGAGGCATAAGGCAAGATTAGTGGCTAAGGATTATAACCAAATAGAAGGGACAAATTTCTTTGATATATTTGCCCTTGTTGTAAAATTAACTATAGTAAGGCTTATTTTAGCCATTGTCTCTTGTCAAGGCTGGATTGTACACCAACTAGATGTAAACAATGCCTTCCTACATGGAGATTTAAGTGCACAAGCATATATGACACTCCCTCAAGGCATCACTGGTCAGCATCCGAACAAAGTCTACAAGTTACAAAAGTCCTTGTATGGACTCAAGCAGGCTGGAAGACAGTGGTACAACAAACTCTCTGACTCACTCAAATCCCTAAGCTACTCACACTCCCAATATGATCATTCTTTCTTTACAAAAGACAAAGGTAATTTTTTTTATAGTTTTGCTTATCTACGTGGATGACTTAGTTTTGGCAGGAAATAACAAAGAAGAAATAAGCAAGGTAAAGAATCATCTTCATGCTCAATTCAAAATCAAAGACTTGAGCACATTCAAATACTTCCTTGGTATAGAAATATCCAGAAACAAAGAGGGAACCACACTGTGCTAGAGGAAGTATGCTCTAGATATGCTATCTGACACATGGTTTTTGGCTTCTAAACCTGTTGCAACACCAATAGTAAGGACCAGTAAGTTGCACCAGAATAACACTCTTCCTTACTCTGATCCGGTCTCTTATAGGAGACTTGTTGGAAGGTTATTATACTTGACCAATACAAGACCAGACATTAGTTTTATTATGCAACAACTAAGTCAATTCATGATCCAACCTACTGTGATGCACTACAAAGCTCTATGCAAAGTCCTTAAATACATCAAGAGCAATCATGGGTAGGGCCTCTTCTACTCAGTTCTATCTCCTATGCATTTAAAATCCTTCAGTGACTCAGACTAGGCTTCATGCCTTGATTCCAAAAAGTCCATCACTGGATGGTGTGTTTTCTTAGGAAACTCTCTTGTGTCTTGGAGATCCAAGAAGCAAAATACAATTATAAGGTCTTCACCAGAGGCAGGATATCGTGTCTTGACTTCCACTTCATGTGAGATTCAATGGCTAACTTACCTGCTCCACAATCTTCATGTATCCTTTATTACTCCATCTTTACTATATTGTGATTATAATTCAGCTAGACATATGGCTGCAAATTCTATTTTCTATGAAAGAACCAAACACATTGACATTGATTGTCATGTGGTTAGAGAAAGGCTTCAAGCAAAGCTCTTTCATCTCCTAACTATCTCTACAACAGAACAACTTGCAGATATATTGACTAAGGTACTTGATCCTAATCTTTTTCACCACTTACTCTCCAAGTTGTGCGTAATTAACATATATTCTCCAGTTTGCGGGGGGTAATGAAGTATAGCAAAACTGCAGACAATGGACAAAGGACATATGCACTAGGGAACAGATGGCTTGGAGCAGATAGCTTGGAACAAAAGGTAGATGGCTTGGAGCTTGGAGCTTGGAGCAGATGAATTGGAACACAATGGCTTAGAGCAGAAATCATGGAACTTGAAGCTGAAGAACAAAGCCTAGCATATCAGGAAATCATTGGCACATAATGCGTACTTGCCAAAACAATTTGGAGCATACAAATGTCTCTTGGGCAGATTGCTTGAGAAAAAGGCATACAGTCTAGGCTTATTTTCTGAGTTATGTTTGTGATTAAGTGTTTGTTTGTTCTCACACTTTTCCAAATAACAATTAGTTTAAGTCTAGAAGTTAGTTAAGTTAGTTGAGTGGTGTCTTGTAAACCAAGTCTTGTATATCAAACTTGTATATAAAGCATGTTATGCACTTGGAATAAAATGAGATGTTATTCATAAAGAATTCAAACTTGTTATGAGGAATAAAAGTACAATAGATGAAGTATCCTAGAGAGCATCAAGTCTCGTTACCAAACCCTAAATCAGCCTCATTATTAAAGTTAGGGGTTTAGTGAGTTAGATTGGATCAATTTTGAAATTGATTAGACAATTGAGCATACCAAAATTTATTGGGTAAGGTTGATTTGGATTTCATAAATTGAATTGATGTTGGATTGGATCAAATTGGATTGATTTTGTATTTGTAACAAATAAAAAATGAAAATACATACAAAAAAGATTAAAAATATTGTCCATAGTTGCATATGTTTGAATAAACTCCCAATTTGAAATTCTTGTCTTTCTCTCAATTCTCAATTTTATAAATTTGAAACCCTTGCTCTCTTAGTTAAAAACTTAATTATGTGAGAGAGAAGACAAAGAATAGTGTGAAAAAGAGTTGAGGAAGAAGATAATTGTGGTAGGAAGAGTTGTGGAATTAATTGAAAAAGATTTATATTTGATTGAATCAAACAATTTTGTTAAGGTTTGCTCGATTCTAAAATTAAAATATCTGAGACTTGAACCATGTTTGATTGTATTGTTGGGAAAAATTCAATCCAACATTGGTTCAATTTTTAGACTGTGATGAAATCCAAATCGATCCCAACAAATTTTGGTATGTTTAATTGTCTAACACATTTCAAATCCTAATAAAAAACAAGTTAGTTACTCATTTCTATGATAATCAAAATAATGGAAAACGAATATCAACACTTTCCATGTAAGAGCACCAAAATGTGCTCCACGAGATTGCAATGCCTCCAATTTTTAACTCTCTCTCTCTAATGGGTTACAAAAAAACCTAATACGAAAAACTCAAAGCTTATGCCTATAAAAAAACTCAGCTTATAAAATCAGAAATTGTATAGGGAAGGAAAATTAGGTTACAAGCCAAGTCTTTGTATAGTTGTAATTGCAGAAGTTCACGTAAATTTGCTTAGCACATGTAACTCACTCATTGAATTTGATCGCATATAAATTACAACATTCTGCCATGGATTTGCTCAACTCAAGAATTTCGCCTAGCAGAATTTTAAAGTTCGATCACGTCAAGAATTTTGCTAAGCGGAATATTCCTTTTTAAAAGTTCGTTGAGTGTGAGTCTCTTGCTCTTGCTCAGCGAATATTCCTTTTTAAAATTTCCAAATATGGTTGTTCATATTGCATTTTTAGATGTTAGGAACATCATATCCAAATTTGAGTTCGATTCAACAATATAATAAACAACTGTGATGTTGTTATTTTACTCATACAATTTATGTTTTGATTTTCTTGCTTTTTCTTCCACAATGTAGTGTAATATTAACTATGAGATATTGATAATTGTATATGTCAACAAATTACATTTTAGTTGAGTATGTGGGCATTTATTTGAGAAACGAATAAGTTATAAACTCTTTTCTCCTTTAGATTGTACTTCAATTCTCTTATGTATGTGGGCATTTCAAAAATATTGAAGTAGATGTTTGCATCATATGATGAGTACATAGCTTGGTGTTTATTTTAAAAACAAAAGCCAATGGCCAATGGGCCAACCCACTTAGCCTATTTCATTTTGAGGGTTGACCTAGTCTAGTAAAATTGTATCAAACTCATTTCCGGTAACTAAAAGAGAAATAAAACTTTATTAATATTTAAAAATTATTTTATTAAAAAATAAGTTAAAATTATAATAGTTAGATATTTATTTATGCTACGTGTCACAATCTCACCATCATAATGGACCTCCAATATTGAATAAGATCTAAATTTGGTAAAACTATTACAAACACGAGATCATTTTGACTTAATTTAATCCAACGGATAAAACTGATGATCCCAATTGACAACTATACCCATCCCATAGCTAATTTGGACAAAGCAACCAGGCACAGGTTGCAACTGCATTCCATTAGCTGATTGAACTCTCCAAAAAGTTGAAGGTTCTTGAGTTGGACTTTGTACATCACTGATTGATTTATTGCATAATTTCTGTCTTAAGTGGTAATGGTTGACAATAGAAGGGTCAAACATAATGACATATCCCTATATATATATAATAAGAAAAACAACTCACAAGTGCATGTGCCACTAATTATATTATATGTTTACTCTGTAATATAGATCACATGTTTCAAACAGTATATCATTCTTTTCTCAAGTTTATCATAATGTCACTTTTTATTACTTTTTGTTTTTTAATTTTTTGTTTTATTCAAATATCAATAAATGATTGACTTGAGATAGAGAATGAGACACCATTAGAAACAAGTAAATCTCATTCATCTACCCATTCTTACTAATTTGAGTTGGAATTAATTGTGTTTGAGTAATAGCCCAACTCCAGTAAAAAAAGTATTGCATGTCATAAACAATTTGTGCATGTTTCAAGCGAATTACATTCTATCATATAATATAAAAATGTTATTTTTCATTTTTATGATTTTTTTTTTCTTTTTTAGTTGACAGTTTTTTATTAAATTTGGACACGATGACATACAAAAAAATAGGAGAGATTATCTCCATTCAAGTGCCATAAGTGATAATGGCTCCACTTACTAAGTCATACTACCAAAGAAAGTCAAGAAAACAAATTCAGGCAAACCTACTAATTAACCAAAGATTCTCTCACTGCATGCATGCTAGGCTATTTGGATTAATTATTTTCTGTTTTATTAGCAATCATGTGCCTGATTGGGGGGAAAATACATGCCGGTAGAGTTAGCTTCCATACTTATAGATGTTTTCAGCTCACACAGAATTACCTCCGGTGTGAAGATATATATGAGAATAAAAAAAAATCATGTACCTAATAATCGAAGTGGCTATGATCGATATGCCAAAACAAAACATCCACTACGTTTAGTCATGTGTGCTATTATTCTGTACAAAATGGCATAATATCTATATGGAGTTATAAACAAATTGGATTTACATATTACATACAATATCTAATTATAAGGGGAACATGGGTTGGGTTGAGCCGGGTAAGGTTTGTCTCTTACCCGATTATAAATGTTGGTTGAGTTATTTTTTTGAACTCAGATCTAGCCCTAGACATGAAGTTAAACCAACCCTAAATATCAACTGGCCAGGCTTTGAATCTGAACCTGACCTAAGAGACGATTAAATATAATGCATACTCATTTTAGATAGAATATTACTTTTTATTATGTATATGTAATTTGACATATAAAATGATATATATATATATATATATATATATATATATATATATATATATATATATATATATATATATATATATATATATATATATATATATATATATATATATATATATATATATATATATATATATATATATATATTTATTGTTAATCATGTATATATGATAAAAAATTAGATAATCATTAATATTTTCGACCAAAGAGATAGATGTTATACAAAATTAGGGACCATGAGACAGGTCGAATTATGTTTGTCCCCTATCCAACCCTAAATATTTGATGTGTCTAACTCATGAACTCGAACTCGACTCTGAACCCTTGAGACAAGACCTGGATCATAACAGTTGAGCGGGTATTTTCAAGTCTTTGCTCAACCCTATCTAATTATACTACTTTTGTGTGAGAGAAGAGAGAAAAACCAATAGAAAATTGATGTCATAATGCAGTAAGCTTTAGGTGTGCTAACTGACAAACCTTATTAAAAAAAAGTAGGGGCACAAATGTGTGAAGACACAAAGTAGTGAGGGGTGACATCCCCCACATGAGTGAGTAAAGAATAAACAAGAACAAACTCACAAGAGTTGTAGAGAAAAGGATGAGCAAGGAGTACAAATTATGATATACAAGCTCAACTATGTTGGGTACTCTGTACATGTGTCACGCATTGATTGAGATTTGAAAGTGAAGAGAAGATTAAGCTGATAAATTTGAGAATGGTTACTTTCCATGACCCTGCACTACCAGAATATGAGTTTAATACTAGAGAGAAGTTCAATCTCAAATATTTGCATTTATCGATTGAGGTGAAATAGGAATAGAAATCTTGTCTTTTATATCAATAAAAAATAATCACTTCACTATAAATACTTAGTTAATTTTTTTTTAATAAAATAGTTATTTTTTTGATAGCAAATTGAGTAATACAATGAATATTAGATTTTTATTCATAACTATTTCCACGTGTTGTTGTTGAGCCGGCAACGTGTTTGACTTGGTGTAATGTTGAATATATTTGTTTTGCTTTAATTTTGTCAAGTGAGCTGTCAGCCAATGAATTTTAGTGGGGGTGGTGAAATATTTATTAAACTTGTGATGTGCTCTAATTTGCACGCCAAATGCACATATTGGCTTGGTTTACTTTTAAATTTTAAACGTCCTCAACTCATGTCATCAAATTTTGTATAAGCCCAAAATATTTGGAAAGGAAACCTCTCTAGTTCTAAAAAGACAGATTTATATGAGCTCAAAGTATTTACCTATTGTAGAGCTAACTCTTTTATTGATTTTTTATATGTAATATTTGAATTTGAAATCTTACCGAAATAAAACAAAATATATTACATAAATCAAGCATATATTATTATTGTCTAAAATTGTCTTGGTTGAGAAAGAAAATGTCGATTGGGGTTAGTTTGGGAGTAGAATTTTAGCGGGGAAGGAAGAGAAAAAGAAGACTTGAGAGTCACTAAATACATTAGTAAGATAACTCTCAAGTCTTCTCTTTCCTTTTTTTCCCTTCTTTCCCTTCCAAAATTCAACTCTCAAACTAACCTTTAATTAACGATTTCGAACTAATTTGAATGGACTGTTAACTAATAAATAAAACTTTGTAGATGCAATCACCGGTTTAATTGACCATGTCACACGCTATGTCAGAGTTGCAGTTCAACAACACGTATTTTAAATGTATAACAATACTTTCATGTGCTTTCTGTTTGACCATAATAGTTTGTCATGATTAATAGTGCTTCTCAAATGCAAATGCTAATGTATTAAATATATATCACAATGCATCACACAAAAAGTATTGTCATAAATTGCATAAATAAAACAGCGCATCGTACACATGTTGTCATATATGTCTTAGATAAACAACGCATTTTATGGGCATTATTAACCGCGCTTATTGTTGCGTTGTTGTATTGCATATATATAACAACGCATTATTAGAAAAGCGTTGTTGTATTAGTCATAAATATTCTCAAACATCACCTTAATACAACAACGCAACACACACATAGCGTTGTTGTATTAGCATTTACAACAGTACAGTCTATAAAAAGCCCTCTTGTATTAATTCTTTACAACAGCGTATGTCAGGGCTTCCCCTAGAATTCGCTGTTGATTTGTAGAAATTAATACTTGCATATACATTATTAGCAGAACAGACATTCTCAACATCACAAACATTTATATATTCTAAACAACACAGACAAATTAATACAGGTGAGGAGTTTGTTTTATTAACATCAATATAATACAAACTACAAACAATGAATATCATGCCAATTATGTTTTGACAGAGTACATAATTACAAATAAAAAAATTATACAATTTACAAAGAAACAAAATTATACAAATTACAAACAATTAAAGTTAAACTATAATTATTACAAAGATTGCTTGTATCTATTTTTTCATTTTCTTTGATTGTTTTTGGCTTGTAAGGTCATCCTTGTTTGGAGAAACATCTTCACCCAAAGCCCTTCATCGTGATCATCTCTTGTATATAAATCATCATCCGTAATTGGTTCGCTCTCACGCGACTGATATGACCCAAAAAAGGATCATCTTCATCAATATCTTCATATTCTTGTTTTATCGTATAAAATGTGAACTCATTAATTAGGTAACCAATGTAGGATAAGACATGAATACTTAGATTATTAGCTAACCATTTCAATCTTTCAGAAACCGAATGTGCATTTATATTCAACTCATCACCAATGTGATTTTTTAGCTACTTTATGAAACACCAATTATGCTCTTTGGAAATCCAATTTTCATTCTTACTATAAGGAGAATAATTCTTATTAATTTATGAGTTGTACAATACACCCTTTTATAGGAAAGGAGAGTAACAAGAATATGTTGTTTACAGCTATAACAACTAACAAAAGGCTATGAGAGAATAAAGCTAAGAGATAAGATTTAGCTAAGAATATGCTAACAACATTTAATAAGCTGAATAATTTGAAAGTGTGAACTATTTGTGATTATCCTTTAACATTCCCCCGCAAGATGGACGGTCATGAGACGAGACCAATCTTGGATAGTAAAGTGGATAATCTAGCCAAAGCAAGAGGCTTAGTTAACGCATCAGCTAACTAATCAGCTCCAGGAATATGCTGAACTCGAAGTTTCCCAAGGTGTACTTGTTCACGTACAAAATGAAAGGCTAGAGCTAAGTGCTTCATTCTTGAATGAAAAACCGTGTTATTTGAGTAATGAGTAGCACTTAGGTTGTTGCAATAAATGACTGACGAAGAGGGTAAATGAATACGAAGTTCAGTGAGCAAGGATTGCAGCCAAAGCAACTCATCAGTAGTGAATGCAACATCATGAAATTAAGCTTCAGTGGATGAGCGAGCAACACCTTGTTGCTTCTTAGAACTCTAAGATAATGCATTACGGCCAAGATAAATAATGTGACTAGCGGTGGAGATATAAGTATCATGATCACCAGCCCAATTTGCATCAGTATAAGCATGGAGACAGGGCAAGGAGTCACGATGAAGGAGTAGACCATGACCAATGGTACCATTTAAATAGCGCAACAGTCGTTTAAGTGCTGCCCAGTGCAAGTCAGTTGGTTTGTGCATAAATTGGGATAATTTATTGACAACAAAGGCAACATCCATACGAGTGAGAGCGAGATATTGTAAGCTTCCAACTAATGCTCGATATTTAGTTGGATATAACGGAGCTGCACCAGCATTGATAGTGAGTGGATGATGAACTACCGTGGGCGTTGACACTGGTTTAGCAAGAGACATATTAGCACGAAGTAGAAGATCACCAATATATTTCTTTTGACTAAGAAATAAGCCATGATCATGTGGAATAACTTCAACCCCAAGAAAGTATGACAATGAACCCAAATCTTTCAGAGAAAACCGTGACGCCGGAGAATTAATAAGCTCCTACAAAGCATTGGGTGAAGGACCAGTAACAATTATATCGTCAACATAGACAAGCAAGTAGAAGGTCTCACCATGTCGATGATACAAGACCAGTGAAGCATCAGAAATAGAGTTTGTGAACCCAAAGGAGAGAATGAATGACCGAAGCTCATTGTACTAAGCTCGTAGAGCTTGTTTAAGGCTGTAGATTGCTTTACGTAGCTTACACACATGAGTAGGATGATCTTTATCTAGAAAACCAGGTGGTTGGGACATGAATACTTCCTCTTAAAGGGAACCTTGGAGAAACACATTGTTGATATCAAGTTGGCGAATGGACCAACCACGAGTCACTGCTAAGGCCAACATCAAACGAATAGTAGTTGGCTTGATGATGGGACTAAAGGTCTCAGTGAAATCAATACCTACTCGTTGGTGAAAACCTTGGCCATAAGTCGAGCTTTGTAGTGTTCAACAGCACTAGAAGATTTGTATTTGATGCGATAAAACCACTTGTTGCCAACTAAGTTTTGTGATGGGTGAGATGGTACAAGATCCCATATGTGATTTCGACTGAGAGCCTGATATTATTCAGTCATAGCAGCCCACCATTGAGGATTTTGAAGTGCTTGGGTAATGTTATGTGGTTCGGTTGGAAAGGGTGAAGAGTGGTTGTGTTGGCATATTTGGGATTGGGTTTGCAGATGTGATTTTGTAGCCTGGTAACTATGGTCTGGGAGGGATAAGTGGGAGGTGAAGGTAAGGCTTGAGGTGGTGACGAGTGAGATGATGAGGCATGTTGTGGGTGTAGATATGTGGTTGTGGGAGCAGTAGAGGAAGTAGGCACAATGGGAGCCTCAACACGAGGTTGCTTAGTGGGTAATATAGAAACATTAATCATAGTCCACTCGTCGATAGAAGATGATCTTGATGGCTCAAGAGATCTACACAAGTCAACAAAGGGAAAAACATCTTCTACAAATTTCACATGTCTTGATGTATATATGCGGTTAATAGATGGATGAAGACAATGATATGCACTTTGGGAGGATGAGTAGCCTATGAAGACATAGGGAAGAGACTTAGGATGAAGTTTATGAGAAGTGTAAGGACGTAGCCAAGGATAACATAGACACCCGAAATTTCTAAGCTTGTGATAATTTGGAGGAAAACCAAACAGTTTGTGATAAGGAGAAATATTGTGAAGAGATGGAGTGGGTAAACGATTGATCAAATATGCAGCAGTACAGAGAGCATACGACCAAAACTAGAGAGGTAGTTTAACATGAGTGAGTAATGATAATCACGTTTCAACAATATGACGATGTCGACGTTCGACATAACCATTGTGTTGTAGTGTGTAAGGAGGTGAAGTAAGATGAGAGATACCATTTGTAGATAGATAGGGAGTTAGCTTTTGATATTCACCACCATTATTACTAAAGAATTGTTTGATTTTACTGTTAAAAAATTTTCAACCAACGCTTTGAATCTAACAAAAATATCAAAAACTTATGATTTCTTCTTGAGTGGGTATAGCCAAGTATATTTGGTGAAATGGTCCACTGATAAGTGCAAAAAGTATATACTTTTCACAATCATTTTATGGCACTTATCCTATGCAAATTGTAGAAAACCAACTTAAATTAACCCTTTTGAGGTGAATTTTGCATGATTGAATAAATTAGTTCTTTATTAATTCTTGTCCAAGTTTTCTTTGAGTTTTGTAGGAAATTAAATATTAAAGAATAAATTCAAAGATGGACGAGAATTCAAGACAAAAGCTCAAAATGAATTGCTGAAAGTAATCAAGTTAAAACATGGCATGCTATGTGCTTAATTTGGTTACTTAGCCTTGAAGGAAGGCAGCTTACTTCGTCTTGAAGAAACCTAAGTTAAAGTAGGCCAAACAACTGACAAAAATCAAATGCTTACATTAACTTAAAGAAAACAGCCCCAAAGTGTCAAGCCACCAACAAAAAGCAAGTAACAAACCAAAGGAAAAAAGGTTGCTTCACCATGAAGAAGTCAAGCACAAAGCTATCCAGCCAAGTCAAGCACCAAGCACCAGGCCAGGTCAGCTAAGCTGCTGAAACAGGCAGCTTACGTGGAACCAGGTCAGCTAACCTGCTGAAACAGGCAGCTTAGCGTGGAACCAGGTGTGCTAAGCGCCTGGCGCGCCAGAAAAATGATTTCTAGGTCAACATAGGGACCAATGGTGAGCAGCTGAGCTGCCAAACAGGGCAGCTGAGCGTCCAGCACCTTAGCCTATATAAAGGCATGAAATTCTAAATTCAAAAACATTGTACATTCATTCTAAATTCTTCCTAGTTGATTCCTCTTCTTTTCCTTTCATTTTAGGTAGTTTTTAGGCTAGTTTTTCATATAATTCAAGAGGAGAAATGAAAGACAAATGAGATGCAAAAATATATTTTGTAATCTCATTTGGAACCTAAAGCATCCAATCCTTAGATGGATGGCTCATGCTCCTAACAATTTCATTTGATAGGTGATTATGTATTTCTTCTTCTTCTTTTATTCTAAATTTGAATTTTAATCATTCAAGTTGGTGCTTTGGTTAATTTTATTTGTTTGAGAAGTTCTTAATGCTCTTTTTAGATTGATCACCTAAAAACCGATTTCAAGTCATGAAAAATTACTTGTCTCAAACACTTAACAAATAAACTAAGAAGTAGTTGTACTACTTAGTTTATTTGCCAAGTTAAACATAC
>NC_032018.1:12941861-12942289 GCF_001865875.1 Lupinus angustifolius
GATCTTATATTTATTACTACTTCAATATTAGAGTTTTTAGTGTGTGACAACCTAGTCTCTTGTGGACGTGGTATTGTTTAGTAATAAATATAAGTGATTATCATTCTACCATTTTAGGACATACACTAAAAGGAGGATTTTAGAACTTGGTGTTTGGAGTTAATCAAAGTAAAACATAAGAACTTGTCTAAGTAGTTCAAATTCATAAGAAGTTGAGAAATATTTTCCTTATTCAAAGTGATCTTGTCTCCTCAAGAATTTGTCAATATGTAGTTTACTTTTCTTGTTAAATTGTTTATGTGCAAAACAACAAAAAACCATCAAAATATGTTTACTCATTATTTGTGCTTTGACATATTCATATGATTCATTCTATCAGGCAATTCATTGTGGTTCGACATAACCCTATACTATACTACAATTGAATC
>NC_032018.1:12942389-13080470 GCF_001865875.1 Lupinus angustifolius
AATAAATTTATTTGTTGAAAACACCTTTTTAATATACAAAAATGATGAAGCGGACTTACTAACTTTTATTTATTGTTATTTATTTTCCGCAATTTATTTATTCTTTAATACCAACCTTCCTTAAGGAAGAAGTTTGGTTTGTTAATAAAATGAACCTGAAAGGGAGTAAATAAATTAAGGTCACTTAAAGTTATTATTCTTTTTTTCTTTATTTATTTGTTTGTTTCTAACAACTAACTATTCATCACTTTTGTACATTAGAATACCAGTAAACCGGTGTTGGAATTTATTCTACAAACCCGAGATGATATTCAAAGGTACTTAATAATTATGTAATAAGGGATTGCTTTGATACCATTGTATCGACGTTAGAATTTATTCTAACAAAGCCGAGATGGGGCAAAGAAGGAATAACTCATTCACATGATTATTAAGAAGTCAGTTGTAACTGGAATATTCTTGAAACCATGATACCGGCGTTGGAATTTATTTCAACAAAACCGAGATGGCGAATAAAGAATAAAACTGAGTTCACTTACTTATTCAAATAAAAAGAAGACACCGAAAATGAGAGTAATAACCTTTCCACAAATTGGCACATTGCTAAGGAACGATTTGTTGAGAAGGGAAAGCCCCTCTGACATAAACTCTTTCAACATCCACAAATATAACATAATACTTATAGTTGTCATTTGAATAAATGGGAGCAGTCCAAACATCTGAAAATATAAGTTCATTGGGATTTTGAGATGTAAGAGAAGAAATAGAAAATGGCAATTTTTGACTTTTATTTGTGTTGCAAGCATTACAATGTGACAAATGAAATTGTGGAATTGATAAATGAAAACTGGAATTTAAAATCCTAAGAACATATAAAGAAGGATGCCCTAGACGATGATGTCAAGCGTGAGTAGGTAACTTGACTGAGACAAATACATGAGGTAAAGGTGGTCTCCACTCATAAACACCATTTTTAGTTGGACCTTGGAGGAGAGTATGACCCTGAGAAAGCTCCTTAACACGAAAAAGAGAGGGTAAGAACTCAATACTAGTGTTATTTTCTTGGTAGAATTTAGATACTGGTAATATATTGCGAGAAATGGATTGAACTTGCAAGACATTTGAAAAAGTGAATTTATAAGAAGATGTTGAGAGTGAAAACGAACCTGTATTTTGGATTGGAAGTGAGGAGCCATCACCTATCACTATCTCTTCAGTACTGTCATATGGAGCATGAAGTGATAGTTTTGAGAGATCATTAGTAACATAATGAGAGGCACCACTATCAAGAAGCCAGACATTGGAGGAAGGATGCATAGCAGTTGTAACATTAGCCTGGGGAGCACGAACACGAGGTTGATACCCCTTATGCACCACACGAGTTTGGACAGTTTGAAGAATTTGAATAGTAGGAAATTGACCCTTGAATGTAGGATAGTGACTAAGAGAATGACCTTGTTCCCTACACCATTGGCATTTGCCAAGGTAAAGATGGTGTTGGCGGGTGTAGAAGCAACAAGTGCTTGAGTAGGTTGATAGTTTTGCTGCTGAGAAGAGCCATGATCATAGGGAACTTTGACATGGAATTGGGCAGCATTGACAGTGGCAGGAAAGTTGGAGGGAATAACCTTAAGAGAAGCAGTGATCTCTATGTTGATGAGTTTTTCATGGAGCTCTTCAAAGGTGATGGGAGTGTCACGAGCATTGACTGCATCAATAACATATTAGTACAACCATCATATAATGGTTTCTCAACATCACTTATCAACCGCTGAAACATCTTAGGACAATCCTGAAGATCCTCTTCCACAATGTTTTCCATTTCCTCGAAACGATCGTCTTCATATGCATTTGTGTTGTTTTCTTTCATATGCATGGCATCATCACAATCCATAATGTCTTTCTTCTCACCATATCTTGTCCAACATGTGTAACTTTGATCAATACAGTGACACACTAACTGAACTTTTTACTCCTTTGGATTAATTCGGTTTGAGTAACATCTTAAGCAAGGATATATAATTCTATTAGGGTTTTCAGCATTCTCAATTGCAAAGCTAACAAATGATTTCACTCTTTCTTCATACTCATTCGTCAATCAATTGACACCCATCCATTTTCGATCCATTTTCTATTAACAAAAAATATAATGAGCATAATTCCCTAAAACTTGGAATTAAGCTCACCAAGTAGAGCAAATACATATTATGTAATTAAAGTGAAAGAGGTCAGAAACCCCAACTCAATATAAGCTAAATGAGTGAAATCACTTTCACTCATTTATAAGAAAAATATCTATAACTCAATACAAGTTAAATATAATATAATTAAAAAGGCAAATAATTATAAGGAAAACTTATTTTCAATTTGGTGTTGAATGCATGAATGATGATTTTGACGTTAAACGATGAATGATTTTTGAAATCAGTGTGGAATGATTTTCGTGTTGAATGAGTGATTGACTTTTGAAATTCGGCGTCAAATGATGATGAATTTGATTGATTTTTTAGGTTGATTTTGAGAGTAAATGAGTTTCGTTGCTCAGTAAATGAGTGTTGGGATTGCTGAATGTGTAAGAATGCGGAAACATTTTAATTTTTTAGGGTCTAATAGTATCTTCAACAACGTATAATGAAGATAACATTGTCAATTATATTAATCAATAGTGCCTCCTACAAATAGCATTGTAGAAAAACTTCTCATTCAAATATAAAGAATGTGAGTGTTCCACAGTGCAACCTGAAGGAAACATTGTGGAAGAGATATAATAATTTTTTACTAATTAGTTTTTTTAATGAAATTCAAATTAATAATGACATTATGATATTCGATTAATGACAATTAATTAAATATATAGAAAAATTAATAATGGCAATAAATAACATTCAAACAATATACGAAATGGGAAATAGTTTTGTATAAAGGAAATAATGACAATTAATTAAATCGTGATATTGTATCTTGTGCAAGTGCTTAATTGTTAATCATATCGATAGCATTTCTTCAAAAATGCATTATTGTATAGGTAAAAGAAAATAGTAGGAGATGTTAGTATTCAACAACGTTTTTTATGAATACACTATTGAAGTTAACATAATCAACAACACATTTATGAAAAAAAAAGTGTTGTTGTATAGGTATAACAACAGTGCATTTATAAAAAAAGCATTGTTGAAAACCATTATTCCTAATTCTACACAATTAAGTATACAACAAAATATAACCTAAATGCATACAGAAACATAATATAACAACAAATGGAATGCATAGAGAAACACCACTGAATTTCAACTGAATTTATATATTGAACATTAATTACACTGTAATATTACATAAACATATATTACATACACCAAAACATATACATTACATTGAACATTATATTGAATTATCTAAGCTACAATCTGTGCAAAAATCTACTATATATATGCTACACATTGAATTCTATAAGTTACAATCTGTGCAAAAATCTACTATACATATGCTATACATTGATTTCCCTAAACAAAACTAAGTATATAATTTGACCAATGTTCTCTAATCTGGTCGACTTGGTCATTTGTGTATGATTTGTCAATAAACTTGATTTCATTAATTGGTCATTACTTAATGATCTTCTTCATGAATTTCAGCATATAATAGCCACAATTTATCTCGTTTGTTTGGCAATGGGTCTAAAGTTAAAATGAAGTAAATATATAAGTATAACCTTAATTGAAATATGAACTACATTATAATTGTTTGAGATAATGTGTGCCAATACCTTTATATGAGTCTAGTTGACTTTGTGTTGTGGTATCGTTTTTCTAGAACGATTACAGCCTCTGTAAACTTTCACTGCACTAGACAATAGAAAATATACTTAATTACTAAACAACTAGGAAAGTGAAAGTATAACAAAAAATTTAAATGAATAGTCCATTTACGTACAAAACAATTATTTCATAGCTGTGTACTTTTTTGGATCACCATGTGCCAATGAGCCAAAGTAGTATATTTCTTCATTGACCCGATTGATGACAACTAAAAGCCAATGTTGCCTAACAAAACATATGTACATGGTTATGAAATGTTAAGCACAAAAAACATATTAAAGACAGAAATATAAAAGACAATTAAAAAATGATCATTCGGTATTAAAAGGTGCAAGAAATAAATGTGTAGCTTCTTTATGAATGAGGAGAGTATCTGCAATTCGTTTTTTCTGTTCCTCAATCTTATTTTTGTCACTCGACACCAAAACGGTAACGGGTGGGGATATGAACATCACCTTTTTCTTATCTACCGAAACAAAATTTTCATACAAGTACCTAATATATATAACATAAATTTTAGTTAATTATAACACTCTGTCATGCAAAAGCGATAAGTTAAGAAAACATAATTTACCTCATATACACATACAGCAGCACATATCCATTCATATTTATATACATCCTGGACTTCATTGAAGTTAATGTATTCTACAACATCAATCTTGAAGACTACCTTGGGAATTGATATACTTATTATATCATCTCTCATCTTCTGTACAAGCTCAAATAGTTGAGCACAATAGTTGGTAGTCTTCTTGGAGCTCACATCCGTCGTAGATGGCTTCGAGCTCACATCACCCTTAGATGGCTTTGAGCTCACATTTCCGGTAGATGGCATTTAGCTCACATCCCCCGAAGATGGCTTAGTCTTTAGGTTGGTGAAAAATCAAACCTTAGAAGGAAGTACTTGTACAAGGTATATTGGTTAAGCCACAAAAGTGCATATAGCCCCTCCAACTATGAAGATATCCTTCACATGATTACAACATCAATTGAGACCTTCACATGATGGTGTGGATACGTACATTAGGCAGCATATCATTGGTCGACTTGTGCACTTTACTAACACCCACCACTCGGCTAGATGGGGTATCTAGGAAAAGTTTACAAGGACTAATTCCATGTATGTTAGTTAAAACATATAATTAGTTTACGACTATAAACTAAATGACAAATAAATTAAAATAAGCTAACTAAATTACCTCGGGAATAGGAATCAGAATGGGAATATTGTAAGGAGTAGGTGTGCAACTCTTATTGATGGTTGAAGGAACAGTGCCAACAACACTAGCAAGTCGTTGCCATTCAGCTTCCTTCACCTTCATTGATTGCTCAATTCGTTGAACTGTTGTATGAGGCCATCCAATTGATTTTAAACCTGGCTCATTTGCGCTTTGATTGCATGCTTTGGATGGGTACAAATGTTCGTTGGCTAACCCCAAATCCTGCACCCCAGAAACGACAAGGGTAGATAGGAAGTCCTAGCGTCTTATCAAGTATTATGCAATTATTCGGTTGTGCGTCCTTTTCTTTTAGGGCAACCTGACAAATCAAGAAAAAACATAATGTTAATTAATCACATTTTGATAAATAAAGTATGGAAATTAAGTATAATTAAAAAATGAGCACTTATAATACATTTTGCCGCTTCTTGAACTTGCTCATTGTCGATGACACCATCCTTGTTCTTACGGGCATCCACCCATAGAACAATCTACTCCATGTGGAGTCAAAGGTGTATCACTTTTGTTGTCCAGCTGTCAAAATATAATCAACAATAATGTAATTAGATATATATGCATATAAAATATAACCAATAATGTGCTTACAAATTAACAATAGTTACACTTTTTTCTTCGATTCCTCTATACCCCGCTCGAGAAGCTCGGTATGGATAAAGAGGCTTAGATACCCTCTTGCAGTTTTCATTACTTACTTTCTGCAAAAGTAAACAGGATTAACATCAACAAACATATATATGTATATACAAAAGCATATATAAGAATAAAGTCAATACAAAGAATATGATTTTACCAAGAAAGACTTGTCTTGTATACGTAGGGTGACAAAAGTCTTCCAATCCTCATCTTCAACGACATCTGCATATTTCTTTGGAGGTTTTAGGTTGACATTGTCATCAGCATCCATCATACATTTTCCAATATCGATTTTGAATTGTCTGAGAGCCTTACTAGTAGATTGAAGGATATAATCCTTATGCTCATCACCAACATCAAAAATTGACTGAAATTAAAATACATATACATTATATTGCATGCAAACACATGCATATATGTACATTGCATACAAACATATATACGTATATTGCATCAAAACATAAAACACACACGCTGAAAAATAAACTTACTGTTATTTCATTACAAATATGCTCATTCGCGGCATTCAACCTGACATCAGTCCATTTGCTGAATGTTAGCGGCAGATTCTGCCTAACCACGATCCCAATGTAGCTTACCAATGAGTTGTCGCCCTTCGAGTTTAATGGTTGACCTTTTGAGTTCCATTGAACTTCTATCTTCACATCCTTACTTCTTACCTGAATGTCATTCTTTGTGTAAGTCATTCTTTGTGTAAGTCATTCCACGTGGAGTTCGTTTTTTAGCAACAATTTGCTTGTCCTGTGGAACCGATATAGCTTCGTCACCACTATGAGAACTATGATCACCACTTTGGGAAGTCATTAACGATTTTTTTTTAGGGTTTATGAGAGTATGAGGATTTTTTGAGAGTATGAGGTTTCTTTTCGATTAAGTTTGAGAGCATGGAGAGAATTGATTCATCTTTTAGATTTTTAAACTATAGTAACAATTCAATAGCGCTTTCTGTAGATAGTGTTGTTAGTAGGACATCGTCAAGAGTGCATAATAATAGTAGCGTTGTTATATTGACATCTTCCACAACACTTTTGAAAGGGTTGTTATTATGAATCCAGCTATTTACAACTCATTTTCATGAATACATCAATAGCGCATCTTGGATGATGCGCTGTTGAATAGAATCTAATTGATAGCACTATCTCAACTTTGCGTTATTGAATAGAATCTAATTGACAATGCAATCTTAATAATATGATGTTAAATTGACTCATTCAAGCCAACACATAACTTAACTTCCAAATTAATAGTGTATTCCTAATTATGTGTTGTTAAATTAACATATTATATTACGGGTCAAAATACAACATGAAAATAAGTTAATTAACATGAAGTTGTCATGAAGTAAATTATGATATTATTGTGTTTATTAATATGGAACTGCAAAAATATTAAGCATTAACAACCATTCAAATAAATAACAAAAAGTAGAAATTAACATCCAGCATTAACAACCATTCAAATAAATAACAAAAAGTAGAAATTAACATCCAAAATAATTGTTCATTTTTCATTCAAAGTTCCAAAATACATTAATTGTTGTGTGACATGACAATGAACTAAATTATTTAGTAGATAATAATGAACTAAATGATTTGCAGATTAAATCTTCATCTCACGCAAATCTTGTATCACAATCACTTTCCTTTTGAAATATGGGATGATTTTCCAAATCAAAAAATGTTAAAGACCTCCTTAACAAGATTCTGATAATGAATTAAATGATGTGATAGATGACAATGAACTAAATTATTTGCAGATTAAATCTCCATCTCACGCAAATCTTGTAAAACAACCACTTTCCTTTTGAAATCTCGGTCTTTTTGCCAAATCAAAAGATGTTAAAGATCTCCTTAACATGATTCTGATATAGGGTTCCCGACAGTATAACTTTAGCACTTTTAACACTTCGAGTTGTTGAGATATATTCTCTGCCTTTTTTCTATTCCTTTTAGCAAAACTTCCCTTTTTCTTTTTGCCTTGTATTGCTCTTTTTTTTGTTACTTTGTGTTTTCTTCCTCCTATTTTCATCTCTTTGGGTGACATGACTAATTATAAAAGGAGACAATGAATGAGACAAAAAATATACAAAGCTAGCAGGGAAAAAAATAATCTATAGAAACACATACTCTTATTGATGAAATAGAACATGGAGTGAACCACAACATTTATAGATTCAAATGGAAAGAGATGCATTAATATCATCATCCTTGGCAGATGTGCAACCATTAATATTTCAAGAAATGAACACACGCATAATCACTCAACCATTAATATTTCAAGAAATGAAGACACGCATAATCACTCAACCATTAATATTTCAGATATTTAAAACGTCGTATACAATCAATAGCGCAAAGTTAGGATATAGATGTTACTATGTCATCTTCAATAGTGTTTATTCAACGCTGCACTGTGGAATAGATGTACATTAACAACGCTTCTTATCACATACTTTGTTAAACATAATTCATTCAAGTCAGCGCTAATGTCACTGATGTTCAACAGTGCTGTTTCAAGAATGTGTTGTTGAAGGTATCCATATTGACAGTGTTTGCTTTAATATGCATTGTTGATGTTCTTCCGCCTCATATTCAACAGCGTCGTTCAAAATTGTGTTGCTGAATGGTTGTTGTTAATTACGATATTTGGTGTAGTACGATATATTTTAACAAACCAGCTGGTTGGCATTTTTTCAATAAAGGTAAGTGTTGGGTTTATTCAAGTATGAAGTCACACATTGGATATGCAAGGAAGAGTAAAAGAATTTAACAGAAGGAAAGACTCATGGAACTAATGCCTTAAGGTTTTGGTTCAAGACGTGGTGTCTCACTTGTGGCTTTCCACTCTTCCAATACCCCAGTAACGATGGAACTCCCCAGTTGTTGGAGGCTCCCGGGTCACAGTCTGGTCCAACAAGTATGAGGGGGAGGGAAGACAATGCATAATTGTTGTTGAGATTTTTAGAACTTCACATTTTGTTATTTATATTATGGTTAGTGGGAATTTTCTACTCTTCAGGATACATTTAATTTTTGGTGGGCTGTTCTGTATCAACCATGGCCATTTTGTTTACATTTTTCATTATGAAGAAATCCATCTTTTGTCAATAATTTTGCTACTGAAGGAAGCCTTATTTTTGTTTCAACTATCTATGTGATTATAAGATAGGTGTGTAGACTGTATTTAACAATAGCATTCATTCTTTATGAAAACTTAAATTTAGTTTTTATATAAGAAATGGGGTTCTAATTGTATGATGATGGTTTTGGCAGGGAGTGGAAAAGGAATAGGAAAAATTGTCATAAAAACACAAGAAAAGCATCTTTGCTTTTCTTAACATTATGTTGTTGGTACCTCCAAAAGCTAAGAGAATAGCCGGAATGATTGAAAGAGTTTTGTTTTATTGTGTGTGTTTTAATAGTGGCCTTATGTAGAAGCCATAATCTTATTTGACTTATTATTATACAGATGTTTCATCACTTTCCCCATTGTCTAAAAAAATAATGCTACCTTTTCTATTTGACTCAAGCCCCCATCACTTTCTTAATCATCTAAATCCTATGTCTATGTTTTAGTTTTTTTCTATGTTTCAGCTTTTTTGTTATTTAATTGACTTGTATGTTGTTACATTTTTGCAAGTGCCATAATCTGTTATTGACTTACTGTTACTGAAGTGCTCCAATGAAGTGGTAGACTTTTCAATGTGGTGTGATGTACTCATGAAATGTACCTACATTGCATATGACAGTTTAAGATGAGAACAAACTTATTATAAGAAGCAATTGGAAAAGGAAATGCTTGGTGGGAATGAAGGTTGCAAGTACATTAGAATGAGAGGAGAGTGCATCAGAATATTGGGTTATGGCATTTGTTGTTGAGATTTGAGAAGTACCCTCAATCATTTTTTATCTCTTAGTTTTGGTTTATTTCTAGCTTTCCCTTATGGTTGTTCAAGGTGCATTAAATTGTATTCTTGTTTCCCTTGATGAAATATTGCATTAAGTTTGTGTCCAAATGCAGAATTTGATTGGACTACCTTTTTCATTTTCTTAAACAAGTGTTTCTTAACCAAAGTGTGGGTCTAGTGATGTAAGGTTCTGCTAGATCCCAGAAAGACCAAAGGGCCAAAAGTTTGATTCCATATATTATGACATCATATCCAAAAATCTTCTTCTCCAACAATGAATAGATCTAGTTTCACAATTTTGTTTCCCCATTGTCTAACATTGTTACTTTACTTGATCTAAGTAATTTATATTAAAAGTTAAATCACTGTTCTAGCAAAAAATTTGTGACTATAATTTTCCAATAGTAGAATTTTGTGTTATGTTATTATTTGCATCAATAAATCCCAACCAAATTGGGGTCAACTTGTTCAGAACAAGTTCTCACGCTCTGCTCTTTAGATAGGTAAAGAAAATTTCCCCGTTACAAGAATGGGGCTATTGCCCCTCAAAATTTATGATTAGTAACCATTTGTGATACTTATGATATGTTTTATGATTCTTAATGTGGATCCATCAAATATCTAAGCTTGTAGTATAAAACTTAGTTGTTGAGCTAATGTCCTAAAATCACTAAATTTATAAATATAGAGTTTGATATATAGCTAGGTCCAGAGTTAGATGTTAGTTAGGACCTAGTCTTCTCTTTATGTAAATGACAATAGAATAATAGATGGATGATCAAGGAGAAGAGAGAAGTCTTGCTTACTTTAGATGGAGAGAAAGTCGTCAAAGGGCTATTGTTCAAGTTATATGTATTGTAGTTTATTACTACATAATGAAAGTCCAATATCAAATAAGGATAGTAGATTGTGCTTTGACTTTAGAAAATGATAGAATAAGAAGGGACTTTATGAAGAAACTTGATACCATCGAAGGTAAAAAGTTAACAAGAATGAGGCCTAAAACCTTCTTAAATTTATGTGCTCTATTAGAATCAGGGGGTGGACTTTGATCAACACAAAGGGTTAGTGTAGAGGAACAAGTTACCAAAACACTCTATATTCTAACACATAATGTAAGAAATCATTAGATTCAATTCTGGTTTCAACGATCTAGTGAGACTATCAGTTGTCATTTCCATCGTGTGCTTTTGTCGATAATTGAGTTAGAAGAGAGATATCTCAAGCAATCTGATGGCAGACGAATCCCTATAGAAATTCTTGGAAGCAACCGATTTAACCCATTTTTTTAAGGTAAAATATATTTTAATATTAAAATTAAGAATTTGCATATTAAAAAATATTGATGTCAACGATAAATTGGCAATCATAGGATTGTGTTGGGGCAATTGATTGTACACACGTTCGTGTAAAAGTGCCATTATTTGAAATGTGAAGAAGATCTTTGCTCCTGACCTTGGCAAGGTTTCGTTGAAGACACCAACATCACCAAAAAGAAGAAAAGGAAGATTACTTATGAAGACCAAGAAGATTAAAGCTTCAAGACAATTAGTCTAAGTCTAAATAGGTACTTCTATCCTATACTATTTAATATACCTGATATGAACCTCAAGAGGTTCACATCAATACCAAAGTAGTAATGCTCAAAATATTTTAAAAGAAATTGAAACACTTCAAGTTTTAAATGAAAACATTTTTCAAAATACTGTGTAACAGGTTATATGAGTGAGAATCAGTCAGTGAAAATCAGTTATCCAACAAAATTTGAATTGGAGTAACCGATTACTCAAATTTGAGTAATCGATTACTCTAAGTGAATTTTAATTCATTGTTGGACAGAAAGTTTGAGTAACCGATTACTCCATGTGAATTTTCAAAACGTCGTGTTTGGGTAACTGATTACCCACTTGCTGTAATCGATTACTGAGAGCTGTTACATCAGTTTTTCATATTTGAAACTCAAAGGTTTTCATCCCAAACGAAATGCCTTCATTCCAAACAATTCCTACTTTTTCATAAAGGCACAATGACTGATTGGAAAGCCTATTTAAAGGCCTTAGAACTCACAATCATTTAACAACTCTTTCATAACTTTTCACACTTTTCTCACAACTTTCCTACACTTTTCTGAAATAGTTTTCTGCACTTCTAGCAACTTGAACTCAAACTTTCAAAGTTATTTTTCTGAGTTGCTTGAAGTAAAGTGTTTCGAAGTTTCGTAAACTTAAAGAGCATTAGTTGATTGGATTGCAAGTGTTATTATATTTCATACTTGTAAAGAAAATCCAAGCCATCATTCAAATTCTTCATTCATTGTAATTACTTTCTTTCAAAAGGGTGTGAATAGAAAGGGGATAGAGTTACTTGCAGAAAAAGTGGTCATATTTCTAGTCAACTAATTCACCCCTCCTCCTCTTAGTTGCAATCTCAGTCTTATATGAAGCTCCAAAATATCGTGGTAGGAAGGATTTTCCAACACAAAATGTTCTAGTTGCACGCTCTTTTGATCTAAGGTTTACTTATGTTCTACCTGGATGGGAGGGCACTGCATCTGATTCAAGAATATTGAAAGATGCATTACGCAGAACAAATAGTTTGAAGATACCTAGAGGTAGTGAAGATAATATTTTCTTTTTCCTTCTTCTTTTATGTATATTTTTTGAAATAATTCATGTTTTATTAGGTAAATTTTATCTTCTCGATGTTGGATTCATGTTGAGAAAGGGACTAATTACCCCTTATAGATCAACACGTTATCACTTGAAAGAATTCTCTGCAAGAAATCCACCTCGAACACCTTAAGAATTATTCAACAATCGACACTCTTTCTTATGCAATGTTGTTGAAAGGGCTTTTGGAGTTTTGAAAAAAAGATTTCCTATTATTTCAAGTGGAACTGAGTCAAATTATGGAATCAAAAAGTAGAATTATCATAGCATGTTGCATTTTGCCTAATTACTTGGTAGGGATAGACCCTGTCGATGATAAAGAATTGTTAGCTAAGGTGGATGCAGAAATTTATTGTGAAAGTGTAGCTCAATATGATGGAGTACCAACAAATGACAATGATGAAGAACATACTCGTTTGGGTGAGAATTTGAGAAATTCTATAGTTGTTGCTATGTGGACAGACTATCAGTCTTGATTACGACATTAATTTGAGAATTTGTGATGTCCTTCATGACTTGATGTATTGTTATGCAATATTTTAGAATTTATAATGTTTTCTTAATGTTTTAATATGGAAGTTCTTTATGATGTATTTCATGACTTATATACATTGGGATGTTAATTTAGAATTTAACATTTATGATGTTTTAATATCAGAATTTGCGATGTATTTTATGAATATGTATTACATGAATTTGTGACAAATTTTTAGGAATTATGTCTGAGACAAAAAGTGAGCCTAAAAGAGAGACATGGACTGATGATATGAATAATGCACTTGTTGAGGCTTTTTTGCATCAACAAAATGAGGGAAATAGATTGAATGGGACCTTTACTACAGCTGCCTATGAAGTCATAGTTAAGGAGTTACAGGAAAAATTTGAAAGAGTTTCTGGGAAGGAAAAAGTGAAAGGTCGTTGGAAGTTATTGAAGAGACACTTTTCTAAATGTTTTGATTTGTTCAAAAATGGCTTGAGTGGATTTGCTTGGGATCCAACGACAAAGCATTGGTGTGCTGAAGAAGAAGTTTGGCAACAACTAATTGAGGTATATTAATATTATTTTTGATTTTATTGTATATTCAGATTATAATACAAGTAAAAATGCATGTTGTTTCAATACTTTATTATGCTACATCCATTTTAGAAGGTTGAAGGATTGAGTAGATAGACATAAATTGGTTTAATAATTTTTTGTTTTGCGATAGAAAAATCCTAATGCTAAAGAATGAATGAAAAAACCTATAGCAAATTATGACACGACGATGATCTTGTGTGGAAAGGATAGAACTACTAGGCAACATGCTGAGACTGCAAAAGACATTAGAAACAAAAGACAATTGGTGGGTGAGTCTGAGTCTTTTGATGATGGTAATGGGATGACGTTGGAGAGCGTTCAAGGCACTGACGATGGAAATGAAGTAACATCTCCGGAGGTACAAGGAACTCGCAATCAAGCTAAAAGGTCAAGAAAATCAAAGGATGATGAAGAATTTGATGGAATAAAGGTAGCACTACAAGATCTTGCCTCAGCTATTGGAGAGGGCAACATTGTGTATGAGAAAGTTAAGCAAAAACTTCTCATTTCTGAAGCTGAAATCTGCAAGCTTTTGGAGGATTTAAAGATTGAAAGACATGTCTTTACTCGTGCATATATGTATTTACTTGACAATCCTGATAGGATTAGAGCTGTAATTGGTTGTCCTCCGGACAAGCACAAAGAGTTACTACTTGAGATGGTGCTTGGTCTAGTTGGTCCCTCGAGGTACTTGTCCCAGTTTCCTTGTGTATCATATTATTTATTTACATCTTGCAAATTCTCTTTTATCAAATGTAAATTTTTTATTACATTTTATTTATTTATTTGCAGGCATTGAAGAATAGTTTGGCAAAAAATACAAATTGCTCAATATTTGAAGTGGTGGAAGTTTGCCATATTTTTATGTTAGTAGTAATTAATTTGAGTAAAATCAATATACTTAAGAATAGAGATGAACTTTGAATTCTTACTTTTATAGCATGAAATATGTTCATGTGGTTTGTATTAACTCAACCATTGAATGGTTGTTTATATTCATCTTGAAATTACTTTGTCTAAACTTCTATTTTAGTCTTGTGAGATTGTTTTAGATTGTTATTTAATTTTTAATTTTATAAATTTTAGTTTTTTAGAAATTATTTTATTTAAATCTAAACAACTTTTAAAATGTAAATTGTTTTAAAAATATTATTCTACGATATATAATACATAACATTATATTGTTTTTTAAAGGGAGGGTAAAATAGTATTTTTGTATTATATTAACCCTTCATCCACCTCTTATCTAAATTCTAAACTCTCAAACAAGGGAGGAGTTTACTTGGATTTGCCATCCCTTCTCCTTTCCTTCCTCCTCCTTCCTTACCCTCTCATCCCTTTCTTTTCCTTTCCCTCCAAACTCTCAAACAAAGCCTTAGGTGCATACTTCAACTTCCATCGGTGTTTATTCATGGTAAAATATACCTGAACCAAACAAATATAGTTGGGTATGTTGTTTTAGGTAAATGCTATTTCAGTTTATGTGGATAATAGGATGATCTTTCCTAAGGGCTCACATACTTTGACCGAAAGGTTTGGCACCTTGTTCTTAGCTTATCGTGTTCTAAGAGTTGGATTGTTTACACATTAATGTACATGAGTTAGGTTACAGGAACCAAACCAACTTATTGTTGATCATGTTGGTGTAAGTTGATTTTTTTCAAAAAAGACAAGTTCATTGGGCTGAAACATAAAATGATTTAGGACAATCTTCTGGAGTAAATATAAGAAGAGTTCATCAATCAAATAAACTCTCTTGATAAGTATTATTCACAATAATCAAATATTTGATCTTTTGATTTATCAGTGATCAAATATGACCTTATTATATTATTAAATCAACATCTTGTTAGTAATCATTGTTGACATTTAAAGATATTAATGTTTCATGGATGTTGTTTTGGTGTAAAGGTCAAAGAAGGATGAAATATTATTGTGGCAAATATTGATAAGGTCTATTTGACTTTTTGAGGAATAGGTGATAATATGGTATCTTTAATTTTTTATAATGACTTTTTAATGTATAGTTAGTGGTACCATATGTACTTTTTTACGTAAACGAGTTTTTTATTTTATTTTAAATTTAACTGCTAAAATCTCAACGAGTTTGAGTATGTGTACTCCTGTAATTCATTTGGCTATAAATAAATAAATTAAATTTAATGCTGGTGACTCCTTTTAAGTATTTATTATTATACGGATCAGAGATGGACAAACAAATTTAATAAGCTATTAAAGCCCCTTTTGAAAAACAAAAACAAAAAATATCTCTTAAGGTTCTGAGTGGCTACACCATTATGTGAATTAATTATAATTATATTGTATTAAACAAGCACTTGCTTTTTAATTTATATTTTTGTCATTCTTAAACCATTTCTTATTCTATGTACGAAAAAAAAACCTTTCTTATTCCATGTTATCCTTGCCAATCCTCATCATCACCATAATATCTGCAACCTTTTCATATTATTATATGAATATCATTTCAATGTGTTTTCCCATGGCTGTTTGCAGCATAAGGTAGTTGGATTTGACTCATGTGTGCCTTATGTGATCATCTCTCTTGGCATTGACTTGGTTTGAAGCTCTTTGATTTGAAAGTTTGTGAGAGATTTCAACCATACTCTTTAACTAGTTGGGATAATGAGCATGATTAATTATGATAGTGATGGCAATATGGAGGTAAAAAAATATGATAGAATTTGACTAGAAGGCAAGCTAGTGGCCTGTGTCTCACCACTAAAAATAATAGTATTTTTGCTTGCTCGTCTTATGGTGGGTGGGGTTAACATTAATCTTGACCCTCTTCGATTAAACATTCCTTGGAGTCATTATTTGGTCCCTACTTATCTCTCAACCCTTCTATATAATCTTACAATATTTGAGTGCAGCCTTTGAAAGATTGAGTTGTTGGTTTGTGCATAGCTTTGCATTTAGGATATATATATATATAATAACATGCTCTAATTACCCTAAATATAGGTAAGGTGCGCTCGTAGGATGCCCATTGTAAAAAAATAAAAGTAAATTATACTGACACCCATGAGTTTTAGTGAAATTACATAAATCACTCGTCACTTTTCTACACCTACATAAATCCCCTCATTTTTATACTTTCATTACACTGACCAAAATATGATAAATGCAATTAAGTTAAACAAAACGTGATATATTGTAGAGACAAATCCAAATAATATATGAGTCGATATCTCTTTATTATTTTTGGTTCGTTATGATATAGTATAAGAGCGATTTAAACAATATTTTTTTAGAATTGTTGATGCATTTTGTAACCAAAAATAATAAAGATACATTAATTTGTATATTATTTACATTTTTCCTCACAATATACCATGTTTTGTTTAACTTAATTGCATTTATCACATTTTTTGTTTAAAAAATTACACTTATTTCTCATGTGGGGGTGCTCAGTGTAATGAAAGTATAAAAACTAGGGCAGGTTTGTATGGGTGTAGAAAAGTGATGAGTGATTTGTATAATTTCACTAAAACTCAGGAGATGTCAGTGTAATTAACTCAAAAAATAAAGATAAAAAATATATAATTTAAAAAAACCTATGTCACTACACTTTTTTTTAAATTACACAAAATCCTCTTATTCATCCTATAATAACACAAAAGCAAATACTCCAAATAAAAAATCATCATCACTCCCTTCCCAACTCACCACAAACCATTACAATCATTCTCTAGCCACCATTTAAAAACTAGAAAAAGCTTGAGGAACTGAAACCAATCACATAAAGACTCATCTTTGGTCTTGTCCATACCATGTATCACTTCTCTTTCACCCTTTCCCTTCTTATTATCACCATGTGGTGCAACACTAGGGGGAAGATGTACGACTTTCTTCTTAATCAAAATCATATTCCTTTAAACAAATATCACTCTCAAGAATAAATTATCTTAAAATGTTATATACCATTTTTACAAATGAGCATACTCATATTTGTCCTAATTTATGCATGCATTACCATAGCACAAACAGAATTACCCAAATTGTCAATATTCTTCGTTTACATCAACATTGTTTTACTTATCCCTACATTATATACTTTCTTTCTCTCATTCTCTAAATTTTTCATTCTCTCCTTACTACTAACCAAGATGACAAAAGTTGTAAAAAAAATGCATTTAGCAATGTTAGCATATACTAAACAAAAATGTTATTTGAAAACTGAATGAAATAACTTTTTTTGACACTTTATAGTTTATAAACAAGCTATGCATACACTTTTTATATTCAAATTCCTTGTAAACAAACCCTAAAATAAAAAGCTAATAAACTTACAAATTAAAAAGACCACTTAGAAAAATGAAAATGGCGAGACAATGTCCTGAGCTCTAGGAGAAGGAGCAAGCTCGGCATGGAACAAAAAAGCTTTTTCCAACAAGCTTAGTTTTTCATTTATTTTCGGAGAGGGGAGAGGATGGGTATAGATGAAATAAACACATTATGATAAGGAGAAGCAAAGGGTAAGAGAATTGGTAAGGCAAAAGCAAAATTGTAAAAGAATGATCAAGTTACACTCATTGAATTCATCTCATACCCAATGGAATTAACAAGTGCGTTCAGATTCAATAAAGCAGGTCCATTGTGCTGCCACATTCTAATAAAGACTCCACTATTATAGTAACTCAATAAAGAATTCATAATACCTACATTTACAAGACTAACAATAATAAATACAATTGTAAATGATCAGATGACAATATAAAAAAATATATCAAAAAAGTTTACCATATGGACCAAAATTACATATTTTTCTATTTCACAACACAATTTCACATAAATCGGTGTTGGGTGTAGATTATTAATAAATAATGTCAATATACATATTATCAAATCATGTGAATGTCCAAAAATGAAGTTAAAAAAACTGTGCTTATTTTCACTTTAGTTGTAAAATTATGATTATATTTTTTATCAAATACTATATAGACTATAGACCTTGGAGGAAAATAAAAAAATGTCAAAAAAGTTCTACATAAAGATATATCATTTTGTCTATCAAATAGTCTATATTAAGTATCTCGCACCCAAAAAGAAATTGATTCCTTACTAAAAGGGATAACTTGGTAATACCAAATAAAATATCATTAATTTAATGTAGTTTTGACTATGTTCCGGTTTTTATGTGAATGAGTGATGATTGATTGTGAATTCTTGTGGTCAAAATAGGAAATTGCATAATGAGCCATATACTCAGATAATCTTGAAAATTAAATGACAATATGTTATGCAACACAATTCAGGAAGTTAAATGATACATAATATACAGAACTCAAATCAAGAAGTTAAATGACAATATGTTATGCAAAAGAATTATATCACCTAACATATTTGCTTTAAGATGCATTTTTTCCCATTTTGTCCTTTAGTTGAACCTTTCTTCTCTAAGGAAGAAGAGTTATATAGTTCTTGTTTAACTCCATGTGAGACTTTGAACTACTTTCTTTTCTTTGTTGTAATGTCCCAAATTTATGAGTATATTTTTAACACTCAAGTATCTATTGTGGGTGAAAATTTAGGCTCCATGAAGATTTAGGTTGAAGCACAATTTAAAGGAGTGGACAATAATCAACTAAAATGTTTGTGTTGTTCTCGTGGATTATTCTAGTTTAATCTGATCCAACCAAATTCGGTATGATCTAAAACAACCTAAATATGAATGTGGTAAACTGAATTAATTAGGACCACTTCTAAGACTTGTTGGATGAACTGAATTGACTAGTCCAATTTTAATATAATTGAGTCTAAGGACTAAATTGGACTTTTCCTTTTCTTATATAGCTTCATTATACTAGCATTGAAAAGTGAGTCTGGAATGAGACGTGATGAGTTCTAAGAGCTCTCGTTGAAATTGGGGATTAGGTCAAAAAAAGATAATAAGAGAGATGAGTTTATATTTAAACATCGTAATATATGTTTTGCACTCCATAACACATAAGTAACCTTATTACATGCACCTCACCAAGGTCATGTTTGTGTTTTTTGAGTCATTAGGATCCTTGAAGCATTCACCACCAATCAATCTAGTCTTTCAAGGATTATGTTTACCAACTAAGTCCAGTTAAATGTTTATTAGGTTTATTCTTTGTCCCAAGTGACAATCATATGGAATGTCACCTTAGACTCAAGGATGAAAATGGTGACAATTATTATCTTTCACAAGCTTAGTTAGTATCAATATTCTTTCTTACAATTGCATTCTCATTGAAAATTGCAGGAAAATATGTCTTATATGTCTACAATTATGGTCATAATGTTG
Organism: Lupinus angustifolius; assembly: GCF_001865875.1. NCBI lineage: Eukaryota > Viridiplantae > Streptophyta > Magnoliopsida > Fabales > Fabaceae > Lupinus > Lupinus angustifolius. The sequence goes on from NC_032018.1 coordinate 12,962,049, forward strand.
TTAGAGAGATTGTCAAATCTGCAATATTGTGATTGTGAAATACAATTTAAAATAATAGTTGATAAAAATAATCTTTAACATACTAAATTGCTTGATGAGAATCTTTCAATGGCTCGAAAGATATTTTACTCTTTTTTTAAAACAACACCCATATAACCTTGTCCGTGTGCAAGTAATAAACATTGTGTTAAAAGGTTACCAATATATTTTTATATACTTCTATACTTTTCATAAAAGTAAAACATGGTGTAAGTATTATCGTGAAGTAATTTTCATTTTTCCGTTTTGTTTTTATTTTATATTTTTAATTAGTACAAAATAATCACATAACTTTAGGTAGCCATCACCAACACATTAACTGTATCTCTCACATTAAATTGAACATTATAATAAAGATATAAAATACACTTAATATAAAAGAATTTAATATAAAATACACTAATATAAAAATACATTTTAATTTTTCAGATTTATGAATAGTCGCTAAAACCTTTAATTCAAAACATATATTCTGCTATTCAACTACAATTCCTGGAAGAATTTTTTTTAAAGAAGGAACCAAAAAAATACAATTCCTGGAAGATTTTTTTTTTAAAAGGAACCAAAACAATACAATTCCTGGTTCTGTTTTTCTCATTACGACATTTTCATGATAGGCCCAGTAATGGTGTCTGGGCCCGTGGGCTTCTTAAAGTGGTAAAGGGCAGCTTTAAAATAGATATTGATGAAACGACGCGTTTTACGTGAGACGTGTTGCTTATGTAGTTATGTTGTCTTCTTTTACCACCTCAATCACAGTAGGGTTTTAGGGTTAGCAGTTTCACTAACCTCTTCTTGTTCTCACTCACCAAAGAGTTCAATCTCGTCCCAATAACTCCCCAACTTCAAAGATATCAAAGCAACTCGCGACACGGTACGATATTTTATTCCTTGTTTAGAGTATTTCCATGCCCTGTTCTTTTCAATAGTGATATGCAAAGATTGTTGAATTATATGTTTAGTTTTTCTATTCGGTTCTGCTATTTATAAAAATATTTATTTTTTTTAATTTTATTGTTTAGATAGTGAGATGGGGGCTAAGGCAAAGAAAGCTATGAAGACCAGTTTGAAAAAGGCTAACTCTAAAAAGCAATCTGATGGTGCTGATTTTTTGGTACACAATCTTGTACCCTTAAATTTCCAACTTTTTATTACGGTTAGTCTCGGCGCAACGAAAAAGTTGTCACTTAGGGATTACATTGCAAATCCCGGAAATAGTCTTTCTGCTTGTGGCTATGGGCTGCCCAGACCCCAGCAAGTGGGAGCCGAGTACTATGCCTTTTTTTGTTGTTGTCAATATTGTGTTTATTTGTTTAATTTTTTACCCTCGATTTGTTGAAGCCATTGGAAGGTGGCCCTGCTGTTAAAGTTCCCGAACAAAAACAACCACGGGAGGGTACTGCGAAGGTTTTGTATGTTGGTAGGATTCCACATGGGTTTTATGAGAAGGAGATGGAAGGTACAACTATGGTTTTATGTTTTATGATTTTCCAGTTCTAGAATGTTTACTTGGAATATGTCTTTGTAATGAGTTTATGTGGTATGTAGGTTATTTTGGACAATTTGGAACCATCAAGAGATTGAGAATTGCAAGAAATAAAAAGGTCAGATTCTTCAATTTATAGTTCCTTCATATATGTGTTTGTTTAAATGAATTGTGGCATTTTTAACTTATCTGTTTACTATTCTATGGTAAATGGTAATTGTAAACTAATTGAGTTTTTATGTAGATTGTTTCATTTTGATATTTACTTTCTTACTCTAACACTATATTTGGTTCACAAGAAAAAAGCTAAGGAAAGAAAAGTTGAGAAGGGAAAAAGAGTAGAAAACGTGATGATTTTTTAGTTGTTTGGGATAAGAGAAAATGGAAAGAAAGTGGAGAGAAAAGATTATAGTTATTCTTAATAGCCTTCTTTCGCTTGCCTGCCATCATTTCCTGGAAGATAAAGAGAGTTAGGATCAGTATTTTGATAGTTTTCTTTTAATTGGTTTTTGACTTAAGGAAGGACATATGGTTTTATGGTTCCTGAGCCGGCTAGTTACTTGTATCATTAAATACATGAATTCCGTGATTTCTATTAGTTGTTTAATTAATTTTTTCTTCAATTATTAACATCGGTTTTAGTTACTGTTCTTGTTATTCACTACATCTGTTTTGTCATGTTCAACAGACTGGACAATCAAAGCATTATGGGTTCATAGAATTCGAGTCTCCAGAGGTAGGAACTGTTTCATCTAAACAATTGATTACATTGTGACTTATGGCTATTGTCTTTGTTATAAACTTGCGTTTCGATGTACTAATGCCTTGCTTTGTAGGTAGCAAAAATTGTAGCTGAAACTATGCACAATTATTTGCTTTTTGAACACCTTCTCCAGGTTCACTTGATACCTCCAGAGCATGTTCACCCAAAATTGTAAGTCTTCATTCTTTTTCCACATACACACACATATATATATTGATTCAGGTTTCATCTCAAATTTCTTCAGCGATGGTGTAATAAAAGGGAAACAAATTATTCATAAAAAAGGAAAACACTGTAGAATGATCAGGAATCCTTCAATCCCCTAAAATGTGGGAAAGAATTGTCTATAATTCAATTAAAAGACAGATAAATCAGTATACGAGCTTTCCAACCAACCTGGATATCAGATAACTAGTTTTTTTAATAACTTTAAGGATTATAGCCCGACTAGTTTGACTACATGTGTGCACAAGCTGAGTAACTCTATTCTAATCCTTGAAAAAGACACCTATTGAAAAGGTATCATGAGTAGAAATTCACATGGTAGCTAGCATGGTAGTCAAAATCGCGATCTTACTCGTGAGATCGTCCGATCTTACGATCTTCAACACCCAACCTGTGCTCGATCTCAGTTCTGGACACGGCTCCGTGAGATCATGTGGAATCGTCGTGTTGGAGCGTAGGATCGGTTGAATTGACGATCCTGTCGATCCCATATTCACTCTTCTTTGCCTCTTTCCATCTCTGTTGTCTCTCAATCTAACACTGATTTGTAAGATGGATGAAAGAAGTAGAAAGATAGGAACACAAAAAGATCATCAGAACTTCTTGTTCTGGTTGTGAGATCCAGCACACCTCTTTTCTTCTACCCGTAAAAAATATTGTGTCCTGATGGAAGTAAAAAAAGTATTATTATGATTTTAAAAGGATTATTGAAACCGTGGCCTTTTCTTTGTAGGTGGAGAGGTTTCAATTACCGTTACAAGCCACTGGATACTGTTCAAGTTGAACGGGAGCGACATGACAAGGTATCTTAGTTGGATGAAGAAGAAAATACATCTCCTATATTTTGTCTTACTTTCAACATAAAATAAATTGCATTATATTCTGTGGTGTTCTGTTCAGGAAAGAACATTGGAAGAGCACAATAAGTTGGTTGAAAAGATTCTGAAGCGTGACAAAAAACGACGGAAATTGATAGAGGCTGCTGGCATTGATTATGAAGTCCCCAAAATTGTTAGTTTTTTTTGCTTTATCTGCCTTTATCAATCTTTATTATTATCAGATATTGAAAGTCAATATCTTGAATTGCTCTCATGTTATGTAAATGCCATTGCAGGTGGGTAATGTCCAAGCTGCTCCAAAGAAAATCAAGTTTGAAGACTAACTAGGTAACCTCTTTTCTTCTTTAAAAGGAGGTTGCATGTATTAGTATATGTCATGCATGTATTAGTTGTGTGCATACTATTAATGTCTTGTTCTAATTTCACTATGCTTCTTACCTTTAAGTTAGATGATTTTGCTTTATATGCTGTTATTGGAGAACACAGTTACTGAGGTGGTTTTGTTACTTATTTCTTCCCTTGTAGATGTGTTAAGGAAGATTCAAGATCTACCATGTCATGAGGGTTGGTAAACAGAAGCTTATGTTTTTGCATTACTAATGAATTATTATCTCTTCTTATTCTCAAAAATATGACCGGATCATTATCATATATTATTAGCTTATGTTGCACTTGATCTTTTAGTGAAGAATACATTGCTTTTTTCCTTCAAATGTTTGTGGTAGAATTGTAGAATGTGGGCAATGCCAGATTTGCATCTTGCTTTGGAAACTGAATACTCATTTTGGTCCCTTATAAATTTCCTCACATGCTGAATTGATCCACGAAAAAATAAAAAAACAAAAATATTACTTAAAAGATCGTAAATGTAAATCAAAATGATCCCATAAATATGCTAGAAATGGTTATTTTGATTCATATAGGGTTTTTTCAGTCTTTAGGTACCAAATTGACACAACTAAAAAATTTCAAGGACCGAAATATATTTTACTTTCTTTTAGGTATAAAAACACAATGGAATTACTGACCCCAAAAAATTTAAATATATGACAAAGCAAATAGATTTATTTGATTTTTTCTATTTTTCTAGAGGAAAAAATCTATGTGCTAATAGTGTATATGTTGATGGTATATAATCTTATTTATATTTAATCATTATTAATTTTTAATAAAATTAATCTAAATAAATGCCAGATGCAATAGACAATAGTAATATATAAATCTTTATAACTTGATAGTTGATAACCCATTTGAAATTTGGATGTTAACATTCGTTTGGAGGTAAGCATATTTTATTTATAAAAAATGGACCTGGTCTAGTTGATTATAAAACTTATATAATAACTCCTCTATAAAATTGTCTTATTTTTTTTGTCAAAATAATAATAATTAGTTATTAGGAATTCACCTAGTTTTGATTTTAGTTTCTAAATTTTATTGATTAATCTGGATCTTCAAATATTTTAATTTTTTTATATTTTATATTCTAGTGACAATTTGATTCAAACATGTCATTAATTGTTGACATAATCAACCGTGGTTGATATACTATCACATTATTAATGAAATGACAAGGATCAAAATATTAAAAGAACATTATTTTTCTAAGGAACAACACTAAATATCTTTTTTAGGGATAAAAAGAATGATTAAGCCGATAATATTAGATTTTTTATTAGATACTTTTATATATTATAATAACAGGAATTATAGAATATATTATGATGAGTTAAAAAGAAATTTTTTATTGATTTGATCTTCCAACTGCTGACTGGTTGCAATAACAATCATGTTTTATATCTTAAACGATTTTTTTATTAGACAGTTTTGGGCTTTTCAGAAAAAGGTTCAACCAAGTTGATTAGTAATAACTACAATAAGCGAAATTTTTAAATTGAATGCTTTGCATCAAAAACTAGGAAATGAAGAAAAGACAGAATTCAGAAAAAAGTAGAAACATGGATGACGATTGATGAAATATGGCGGGTAAAGTGAAAGAAAAAAAAGTTAAAAAACTAATTAAACAAAATGTAAGTGAAGGATAGTAATGACGAAAATAAAAAATGTTAAACAAACCCATAAAAACTATACGGCAGTTTAACTGAATAAGAAATAGACATGCCCCATCATATTTATTTGTTTAATTTTTTAACTTTTTAATTAATTTGCATTCTTATTTATTTAATATAATTATTTATAGTTACAATGTCATTTGATCCAACCGATTGGTCTAACCTGAAATGGAATTTTCCTGATTTAATGTTCGGTTCAATTTTCACAAAATATAGACTACAAATATCCTCTACTGCTAAGTAATTTCATTTGAGAGGGAAATATTCACATATAATTGTCTAGCTTTTCAGGTGGAGATTATTTTCATCTATAAAGACCGGAACATTGGAAACTTTATATAAGGGAAATCGAACATATAAGTCACATTTTAGAAGCTTTTATTATCCAATAAGTGTTTTTTATAATATCTGATAATAATTACACTATTTACATTACTCCCTTCATATTAAAATACACATGTCACCTTTTCTTCTTTAATTTCTTAACAATGAATGAATAATTTTGAAATATTCGAAAATTTTGATAAATTTAATAGTTATAGCTCAGCAGCACCAAATTCCAAGATTGAAAGATGAACTGCATACTCTTTCCATATCCACTTATCTAAATCAGAATGTGACCTTCACGCTTGGATTTCGCAAATATCTTCAAATTTATAAATGAATATTTAACGGGAGGCTTCTATAAAGTATATTTCGTATGAATGATATGGATAAAGTGTATTAATGTAGATTGTTAAATATGATGAATCAAACATAAGAGTTTCCATCAGAAATTAAATTGTACCTTATGAGATGAAGTGTCATCCACGAATCTGCAAATAACTGATATAACTTTCATGATACTGGGAAATTCAATCGAATAACTCTGTTGTTACATATTCTCAAAGGCCAATAAAGGATGTTAACTGAAGTGGGAAAGTAGACGAATGTATTAGATTAACCATGTGTGACCCTCATGACACAGTTTTGCTCAAGTCACAAATCTGCAAGTAAAATAATCACTCATATTATTAAGGATTTAAAGGATGGGCTTTGAGGTATTTCTTCCAAATGATGCAATCATCTTGCTTCATTTTTGGCTTAAACATTTGGATGATGGTTGTTTGGTATATAAGGTTGTGGAGGAATCATGGAGTGTTAAATTCAGACAGAGTTAAATGTGGAGGGTTCAATTCAGCCAGATTTGACATGTCTTGAAAAACTATAGTCAATAGTTGAAAATCTTAAAGCATCTAATACAAAGCTTATGATCAAATAGCAATATGGAAAAATCATGCCCAGATGGGAAAAGTCATAATAGTTTTTTAAGTTCATGGAAAACTGCATTATTACCCTGACAAGCCTAATGCATGTGATCTTATCAGAGATAGAAAAGTAACCCTTAGAGAGGCTCATTCTTGAGTTAAATATTAAATGAATCAGTGAGAATTGTCTTCAGGATTTAATACAGATTGTTAGTAAGCCAGTTAATTTGTGATTCACATAATATATATGGTAGGTATCATTTTCAGACACAAGTACCAACATCTATAGAACAAAACTAATCATTTTATTAAAGACTAGTATAAGACACTCATTATGGACAAATTTAAGGAACAACAACCTACAAAACAATGATAGAGGTACATGGTGGCACTTGAAATCAACATAAATCTCAGTCAGCTAGTTGCTTGATTTATCCCCTCCAAACCCATGCATGTGGCTTGCATCATCGTAATGCTTGTACCACTACAACATTTTCCCTATATCTGTTGTAACCATTCTCAATACCAGGCTGAAGCTGATATCAAATTTCTGTTCTTCCACCCCAACAACATGGCCCCATCCTTCTCCACTAGTGTATAATGTTCTGAATAGCACCCCAGGAGGCTTCCTATAACAGAATTCACATAAGAGCTCAATGGAGATTGACGGAATCCGGCCATTGTCAACCTAGACTTCCACTTGCCGAACAATTCATGCCTCTCTAGCCTTTCCTTCCCTTCGCAAGCAATAATGTTCACAATATCGCGAGCGAGACAATGTTGCTCCACGTTAATCCGCTCTTTGCTACTTCTCGGGAGAGTGACATCGATGGATTCGAAGATCGCCAAGTAGTAATCTAAGGTTTCTATAAACCTGTTGAAGAAAGGAGTGGTGTTCGTGTTCGATTCCTGCTCCACCAATGTGGTAACCTTGGGAGAAAGTGATTTGACTAATCTCAGAAGCCCATCCCTTGGGTTACTCAAATCAACACTCTCATCAGCAGTGTGGTGGAGTTGCAAGGGAAAGTTCACAGCCAAAGCCTCTCCAGGCCTGATATCAAGCATATCTCTTGTTACATCTGGAGCAAAAACAGGCACTCCATGAAACTCAACCGGGATCCCGAATTTCTTGGACATCGTGGCCAGTCTTTTCCCAACTATCTCTAGTCCATCGCCACGAGCATATTTAGAAACAGGGTCATCAATCCCTGTGATCCTCACATGGGGAGCTCCACCAGGTCTTGCTGCAAGAGCTTGAAGAAGAGTCATCCACTGAGTTCCCTGAGCAATCTGAAAGTCTATGATGTGAATTCGATCCTCATTTTTGCATGCTTCAGCAATAGCACCATTGGCAGCCATGTAACCAAATTTTAAGTACGGGCAGATTTCAAACAACATTTGCATGTACGAGAGTAATTCTTCGCTTTCAGGCTCTTTGCACCTAAGGGCGCGATAGATGCTACTCCCTGATGCTTCCGTCCTTGCAACAAGCCCTTCTACCATATAAGCACCAAGCCGCTGGATCGGCTCACCACTAACAGACACAGCACTTCTAGCCTTTACTATCAATTGATCAAAACCTCTCATGTTGTTTTCAGACAGGGCTTTGGCACAAGCAATCAGCAGTTGTTTCAAGTTGCTTGATGGAAACCCTTGCAGCTGTACTTCCTCCATTGATTTTTGTCGTTTCGATGCATGTACAACATCACTTGATTGCCTACAGCTAGTTACATAAGATGGCTGAGTTTGAATATATTGTGAACCCTGGTGCTCATTGCTCCAAGAAGTCTTTGATGTGGTAACTTCATCATCATCGGGGGCCATCAGAGCGCTTTCGAGTTCCAACAATGCATGTTGGATTTTGTGATTCCAATTTGCATTCTGTAGGAGAGAGCTCCTAGCAGAATATAGTTGCAAACTGTCATTAATACTGTCCACAGATGAGATTGACCTCTGCGGATAATGATTGGTTTCAAGTGAAGAGTTACAAGACAGGCTTACACCTGATATGATTCTCGAAGGGCTGTTCTGCTGCTCGGGGCTGCCACTCAATGCAGAAAATGTATCAGAATCAAAATAAGTGGAAAACGGTGAATTAGGGGAGTTCCCTATGTCAAAATTCAAGGATCCAAAACTGTTGGGTAGTGATTGAATAGTGGGAAAAGATGACATGTAAGGTAGTCCTGCACTTGTCAAATTGTAACTGAAAATCCGCTGCGAGTCCATTCTATGATGGTGGCATCAACTGCTCTATATAAGAGATCTTAATAATCTGAATAGCAAAACAGAAAAACACCGGCCTCCAAAAACTCCGGCTTAATATTTTTCTCAGGACTTAAACCACGATGCTTTCAATAACAGCACATAAACCTGAAATTACAATATAGAGAGGCACTTCAGAATATTTTTACAATTTGGATATCACAAGCTAACAACAATTATCACAATTTCCCTTGATTACACTTGTATTACCACTCTTGTTTCAAAAAGTATAAGAACTTTTCTTGATGTTTATGTTATCAATACACTTTTGAAGTGAAGAAGGGAGCAAAGAGATTTGACATAAAGAAATTATTACAAGTTACAACCAAAAGTCACAACTCCTCTTATGGAAGGAAAGAGATAGGGAAGCAAATTCCTAATTGCTCTCATTCCTGGTGATGAGTTTCATGTGAAAAGAGCATATAAACTATCCACTACCAATGAAAGCATAAAAATTGTTTCAAACTCATGAATCTCTCTTAACTGTTTGTTAAGATAATCCGAGATCGGATGAACTAGCTTTTCGGGTTGAGTTAAGTGTAGTCATTCTAATGCTCTCTTTAATGTCCCTCCAATTATTACCAAATTATCAACAAAATAACAAGATTTTACTTTCAGATCCAAACAGCTTCTGAAAGCAGGAACAAACACAATTGGAATTTGTAAATAAAATAACATAACAAAGTTTAATTTATTTTGGGGAAAATCCAACCAAAGAAGACGAATAAGGAAAGAATAATGAAGAATGAGAACAGTAAACATTAAAAAGCTGAAAATTGGGAAGATTTTTATACAAAGAAGGGAAACAAATAGACAGACAAATTAATTCCAGACAACAACCGACCTTAAAATGGAAACAAAGAAAACATAAGACCAAGGAAAGTGAAGGAATTGTACCTCAGAAAACCAATCAAATTCAACTGTTTCCTGATTCAAACTTTGAACTCTTTGGCTTCTCGTTTAGACTATGATATAATTCAGTGTTCAGCTTACAATCTTTTAGTAGTATGATGTTTTTTTGTTGTGTTTTAATTTGGTTCAACATGTTTGGGTACTTGGTATATATAGAGAACAAGTGTTTGGTTGTGGAGTTTGACGCAAGAGTGGAACGGATAAAAGACGGTAACGATGAAAAAGGGTTTTACCACACGTTTGGGACTTCTTCACTGTAGAACATTCCTACGTTTTTCCACGCGGCTAGTCCTCTCGCGCTCTATTTTCTTATTTATACATTAAATTCCATAAATCAATCCTTATACAAATAAACTTTTAAAGAGATGGAAATAACGAGAAACAAACCCGGTTGATTGAGGCAATTCATATCATCTCTAAGAATATACATGATATTAAAATTTATATACTGACAGTATAAAAATTTATACATATATACTCAATTATTTACCATTTATTTAAATTTAAAAAATTAAGTAAATATCACTCGTATTGATGCAATGATAATATATAAAAGTCATATACTATCAGTACATACATGTTTTTCTCTTCTTAATTAGTATTTATCTACTTGCCCAAATTGTTAATAACTTGGTTGTGAGAAATTAAATTGTTGAATTTAACCATGTTTTAAGAAAAAGTAACATGTTACATACTTTATGTTAAGAATTAAGCTTACGGGTCATAATAGTTTACAGATTTTGGACATTGTTCTGATAGAAGGAGCTCAGATCTTACTATCTTAGAAATCAATATGAACAAAAGAAATATGATTGTAATAAAATAATAAATGATGTAGTGATTCATAATTTCATATATTCACGAACAATTCAATTAAAATTTAAAAAGTTGGGCATAATGGATAGATAAATAATTATCTGAAGCATGTTAAACAATATTTTATTTGTCATATGTGTGTGAAACGTATTTCAATGAAAGAATTTTAATCAGGGTGCAACTCAAGCTATTTAAGTTTAAAATGCAATAAGTATCTACAAACAATTGAAAATGCATAAATTGTAAAAAGATCATTACAAAGATTCTGCGAGATGTGACACCTCAAGCTATTTAAGTCGCATGTTGAATGAGTTGGGCACAGAAACACTAATTTAAACGCGCTACTATTTTATTAATCTAACTATTGCAAGACATACTTGGTCAAACTGGCCTTGGGAATAATTTAATTTTTATTCAACCTATTTTTATGTAATATTATTAAAATTCCGAATATAATTAAAATAAAAAATTGTTGTTAGCTCCACTGTATATAAAAAATTTGATTAAAAATAATGAATCAAATTCATTTGAAAACATATCAACTCCATAAAATAAACCTGTATAATAAGATATATATATATATATATATAAGATTTTATATTATATTCGTTTTTAATTAGTATTGATTTTTAAATAAAAGTCATATAAATAAATGATAAATAATGTATTAAATTTTTATAATAACAATAAATAAGTATTAGATATATGAGTGTTAATAATTAAAATATGAGTAATTACTCATTTTAGTCCTCATGTTTTTCGATCTTACCCGTTTGGTCATTCAAAAATTGAAAAATCTCAAAATGGTTTCCAAAAAATTTAAATATGGGTCAAATTAGTCTCTATCAAGTGTTTTAAAATATGCTAAAAATGATTAATTTGACCCACATTTAAAATTTTTGTTGTCCATTTTGAGTTTTTCAATTTTTGAAACACGGTAGAAAAACATCAAAACTAATATGATTATTTACTCCTAAAATGATTGAATTAGACAAGTTGGCAAATGGGTTTTCCAAATTTAACCCACCAGCTACATGAGTTAAGTTAAAGTTGCATAGATTTGGCCAACTTGTGTTGGTGAATTTGGTCAAACATTTTTTGTTCACACTAGTTATGACTTAGCTTGATTTTATGTAAATTTTATAACTAAAAAATCTATTAACGAACTTTTTCTGTTCCAACTTATTTAAGGTTTCAATGTTTACAAAAGTCCAATTAAATGACACATTACTAAAAAATGATCTACGCTATGAAAAGTATACATATATGTAATAGTTTGTAACTTAGTACAAAATTAATAAATTTATTAAGAATTTCTTTAAGGTAAGTCAAATGGGGTATTTTAATTTATTTAATAACGATAAGCTTGTTTGGAAATTGTGAAAACACATTTACTTATGCCCAAAGAAATTATAAATACACAAAAATTTAGTATTATTTATTTTTTATAACTTCAAATATCATTTGAACACATAATAAAAAACAAATTATTATTTTTACAAATAAATACACTAATTAAAACATAAGATGACTATAAAATAGTCTTATATTAGAATTGATACATATAAAGTAGTTAGTAAATCATTTAATCTACAAGAATATTATATGTATTACTGGTAATAAAGAGTACTTATCTTCATATATAGATAGAAAAAATCAAGATAAAACCTCAAATTTCTCAATTAAGTTAATTATTTTTCTCATTTTAATTCATATATTTTATCTCATTTGGTTGCTTAAATTTATTTTATTAGCAATTTAGTATATTTATCAAAAGAGTAGTAATATCATCCATCTCACCTACAAAACTTTTGGTAAAGAGCAATATTCTAAAAAAGCATTAACATAAAAATGATAGTAAATTACACATTGACTTTTGAGTTACATAAATCTCCTCTAAATTTTTTATATCTACGGAAACTTTTGAGTTACATATATACATTACAGTTATTATCCATGCAAAAGAAATAAGTATGATCTTTCAAATAAAAAGGGTTATAAATGTAATAAGTTAAACAAAATATGATATATTATGGAAAAAGAGACCAAATATTCTAAGAGTAAATACATTATTATTACTTTTTGTGTTACACTGCAATATAAGAGTGATTTGAATTATATCTCTTGAAATTATTAATTATTTTGCAATGAACCAAAAACAATGAAAATATACTGATTCATATATTATTGGAATTGCCTTCACAATATATCATATTTTGTTTAACTAACTTAATTACTCTTATCACATTTTTTGTTTAAAGATCACATTTATTTCTTATGTAGGGATAGTTAGTATAATGTATATACATAAATTATGAGTTTTTGTATGTGTAAAAAATGGATGAGTAATTTATATAATTTCATTAAAAATCATGGGTTTAATGTTACTTCCTCTAAAAAATATGAAGGAGCAAGATAAAAAATAATGCATTTAGAGAAAATATATGTAGTGATAGATCATGATTTTTATACACTATCATTATATTATTTTTCATTTATGTTTTATCATTAACTCTTTAAAAAGTATAAATAATATATTAAGTGCATATAAATCTTTATCTATACTACTTAATAAAGGAAAAACACAAAATAACTATCTATAATATATGTTTACATATTTTACCCTTCATAATTTATAATTTCAAGTTTATTTAAATTATGATCGTGTGAATATAAATTAGTGAACATGATATAAAAGGTGGATAATTAAATTATAATATGGTTGAGCTTATAAAAATATAATTATATATCAATACTACATATATTTTTCCTCTTCATTTTAATTATGACCTTCAAGTATTTCTATTTTAATCCCTCTTTCAATTATTTTATTTCTTATGTAGACAATATATTGAAACAATAGAAAAATGGGTTGAGAGATGAATATATTATTAAAAGAATATTGTTTTTCATTTATATGGTAAGGCAATGATGAGGTCACACGCGCCTAAGGTGAGGTTGAAGTTGATTGACATCATTTGTTTGTGTTTAGAGTGTAACTTTCGCGTGACTCATGGGTGACGCCTTATTTATGACTGCGTTTGGAGCGCGTGAAGCTAATGCAATTGTGAAGACAGCCATGACACCAATCTTTCTTTGATTTAGACACATGTCAGACTTATCACTCTCTTTCTAACTTCTTTGATCTTACGTGGCAAGGCTTCACACGCTGCCTCCACCGGTTTTCTTTATCTCTGGACCAATAAACAACAGTAAGGATACTGGATAAGTGAATTTTAGATAATTTTTTTGTGGTATAGTTGAGAATTTAGATGTTTGTTACCCATGCATTAATTAACAATCTTATTATACACATGTTTAAAAATATGTTTTTTTATTTTGTTGTTTAAAAAATATGTTTTTTTATTTTGTTGTTTAAAAAATATGTTTAAAGATATATATTAGTAATATTATGCCATAAGTTGATAAATAAAATGACAAATATAAGTTATCATTGATAAGTTATCTGATAAAATGTCACTTTACTGATTTTGATCCAGTAACTCCTAGCCATTACATAATTTTGATAGAAGAAGGGAGTTTAAAGTGTTACTTTATTATTAACTAATTATTTTTAATAATTATTGTCTTATATAAAAGTAATACAAATAAATTATAATGATTTTTTAATTATATATAAATTTTTATATCAAGAGTATATAAATATTACACTATTAATCTTCTTGGTTGATTCAAATTTATCAAAGTTACTTGATTTATTTCTCATTTGTTCATTTTTTGCGTTTAAAGCACTGATGTTCTTGAGAGAGACAATTATGTTCAAAACGAGTGTAATATATTTAGACAATATATTTAGACACTCTATTTATTCATTTGTTTATTCTATAAACCATAAGTATTCCCACCCACAAAATTGTAATAATATATAATCTAATAAGCTCACGCGTGACAAAACTATCAACGGAACTGTGGGTCCATACTGAGCTGGACCCGCCCCTAAAGCCTTAAATGATTATTATTTAATATCCGCTACATCTTTTTCAGCCAAAAGAAATGTTCCTGATACTCATCACATGCTTAATGTGATTTATAATAACCCCCCAATTATATCATGTGCAAGTATAAGTATGTCGAGTGTTCATATGAGATATTTTCATATTCAGGTATCTATATGTTTACACTTTCGTGCTGGTAGGATGAAATGCGTAGCATATCATTTTCATACTTTTTGTATAATTAGTGATATTTGTTCAACCTGTGATTAAGAAATTAATCATTTTAAATGTTTGATTACTATTTTAACAACTATCACTAACATGAATCTTAGTCACGCCTCATTTGTTATCACTCTCATATGATAAAAGTCAATAATCTCTTCACTTTAATAACTTTCTGAAAAGTTAATATTGTATTTTGAATTTTTATGAATTAAAGTTTGCAAAAATTGTATTTTGAAAGTTTTTTCTGACACAAGAAAACTTTAACAGTTTATTAGAGATTGGATAGCAAGAAATGGATGTGAGTTCATTCATTGAAAAAATAATGAATTGAATGATAGTTTATAATGAATATATATATCAAAACAAAATTTAACTACAGTAAAACTAACTTTAACTATAGCTATAACTATCTTAATTATCAACTCAAATACCAAAATATATTTCAACAAGTATCTTAAAGCTATGGTACATCAATGAGAAATATGATTAAATTTATAGTTAGCTTCAAAGTCACGGCAGTAAGCAATATGAGATGAATTTTTATTGATAAAATTAGCTTCAGTTGATACATGATAATGTTAGAATGTTTCTAAGCAATTAGTTAGGGATTTCAATCCTTACTTTTTAAATCACATGAAAAAAGTTGGATGTAAGAAGTAGAATAGAACATGGCTTGTCCATCCTTGAAGTTCAAAAACCGTTATATATAAGTAAATATTATGTATTCAATGGGTACATCAATCACACCTAAACCGATCTAAAATATTATCGTAAAAAAATAAAATATAAAGAATGATATAATTCAACTTTATTTATAGTCCTAAATGTGTTTGTAAAGAGCCAATTAAATTTTATATGCATTTTAAAATGCCAAACTAAAACATATATGTTACATGTTACTTACATTTTTAATTTATATTCCTTTGAATTGGATAGATTATTCCCGTAATAGAATATATATGTATATATGTATTCCATCCAGTCATGGGACATCTCAGCTACCAAGGATGGCCTCTCATCTAGGGATGACAACGGGTACGGGGAGTGCGGATAGTGCTTCACCGTTCCCAAACCCGCAATATTTGCGGGTACTCGTGTGGGTAGCAGGTATTTGCGCGTACCCAGTAGATTTTTTTATTTTAATTATATATTTATATAATTTGTAATAATTGATATGTAAAAATGATTACTATATAAATAATATGATGTATATTTGATAAATTATGATTATAGTCAAATATACGTAATTTATTATGAAATAATAATAAAATATATAATATATAATCTTAAAATAATAATAAACATATATAAAAATTTAATTAAAAACTAAATATTAAAATTCGTGGATACCCGTGGGGAGGTATCTTAAAACTCGTTCCCACCTATAAGCTATTTTTGCGTGCATCGGTTGCCAATATTTCCACGGGTATTCATGGATCGAGTTTTTGTCATCCCTACTCTCATCTAGCCAGCCAAGGACCAAACACAACCAATTGAAGGACTTGGCTGAAATCATTCCCTTATGCCGAATATCTCATGTCGAAGTCGAGACCACCCTGTCTGACACGCCGCCAACAATGCACCGCTATGACACCTACCATCTCACCTACCCCTCCCTGCCAACACGACAAGAACAAACTTATAATATTTAAAAAATATATTCTTAGAATTATTGATGTTTTTATAAAGAACCAAAAATAATATAAATGTATTGGAATACTATTTGGACTTGTATATACAATATATTATATTTTGTTTAACTTAATTATATTTATCATCGTTTTTGTATAAAAGATCACTTTTATTTCTCTTACAGGGGAAGTCCCCTCAGTGAATATTTGCATAAAAATTAGGGGGATTTTAATTTTTAGGTGTAAAAAATATAAAGATAATTTATATAGTTTTACTAAAATTCAATTCAGGAGTATCAATATAATTTACTCTAATTAATAAGGAAGAACTATCATCACCAATACTTTCCACAAAAAGAAATTTGGTTACTCCACCAACCTCTATTTGTGCCACTAGGAGGAGCATTTTTGATAAAGATGACAATGGGTTTGTATCAGGACAGTGCATTATTTTAACATGTATTGTTGTTTCCTTTTTGAATCCAGACTCATCCCAGACATATATTAATACTTGTTGGATCTGCTATCCACGGGTCTTTGAGTACTCAACACATTTGTGGCTACCCACAAATTCAAAAAAATACAAATAATTGCATATAATTTATGTAATTGTGTGTTTACTTCCTACAGTCTTATATGTTATTTAGGTAATCAATAAGAGAGAAAATTTTAATTTTTTTTTTAAGGTTTTAAACACATTTTAAATTTATCATTTCAATATTATATGATATAAAATTGATTTAGTAAGAATTGTTCAATCAACAAAATATTAAATTATACATATAAATTAATAAAAACGTAACACTACATCACTACTTAACAATATAACATCTCTGACATCAATGTTTAATAATCTTTAACAACATAACAACCACCTTTATGAATTAACAATATAACATTGAATAACAATATATATAAGAAGGAACAACAGGTTCAGGTACCGTGGGTTTAGATAGCTCATTACCTGGACCTAAACTCATTCAACAATGAGTCTTAAAATCTCAAGTCTCAATTACTTGCTAGTCCAAAAACATGGACCCAGACTCGACGTGTTGCGAGTACTTATAGGTTCGGGCACTCATTGATATCCCTAATCTTTGGTATCAGATTCTAAGTTCGAGCAAGTAATTTTTCTATTGAAAATGATAGGTATGAATAAAAAACTTTCGTCAATAAATTAAGGACTTTAATATTTATGTTATCTAAAATATAGAGTTTTTTAAATAATTAATATGTCACTTATTAATTTTACTTAAGAGTTAATGATAATTGATATAAGAACATTGAATAATCTCATAATTATATAAATAACTCTTATATTTTTAATATGTTAATATTAAATTGTAAAATTATTTTATAAGAAAAGTAACATGTATGAAATATGTACCCAAAAAAAATGTACGTTGTTTGTGAATGATTAATCTAAAAAAAGCATATGTTACTTTCTCATGGTATAATAAAATTGTAAGCTAATTAAGTTTATAGAATATCATTTTTTAATCAAGATTATTTAATATAACTCTCGATATGCTAAAGTTCTGAAGGAAAAAAACTACCATCACGCCAACAATCTAGAGTGTTGGTAGAAGCATCCATTTAAACCTCAATAAATCCTCTGCCTATGACAGCTAATGTAGTAATTCAAGTAAAATCCATCACCTTATTTTAATTTAATTATAACATGTAGATATGATTGAGCTAAAAAGTTAAACAAAATAGCCATATTTGATTAAGATATAATATGACTTATGTATCTATGTATTAAGTCAGTTATATATATATATATATATACATATATATATATATACATATATATATATATATATATATAGAGAGAGAGAGAGAGATTTTATTAATTATACACATTAAATATATAAACATATATACATAAGTATAATATACACATATTTTAAAAATATGTCATAATGACTGAATAAATATATATTTTATACTAATATATAAATATAACCTAATATTAAAGATAAAATATTCATTCTAAGTAGTTTTATAAATCTCATTTCTCTTTATTTCTGTATATAGATATATAGATTAATAATTGAAAAATAGTTTATATTGAAGTAGATTCGAAGTTGAAGTTAAGTTAATCTTTTAATAAGTCTAGTAACTAGTTGGGTGGACACTTTTATGAAATTTGGTTTGGCATTGAAATTTATACTTGAATTTCAGCGAAAAAGATGGAATTACAAGTTGTGTATTAATATCCATCTTTGCAAGTTGTAGAAAAGAAATGTCTAATTTACTGTTTTGGATCATAACGGCAGATTTGTCATATATGAAAGTTTCCTATTCTTTCAGATAAGAAAGTATCTAATTTGAAATGCATGCATGTCAAAATAAAAGCGATTTTATACATCAATACTTAGATCGAAAATATATGATTTGAAAGTGACTTTATAAGAAGAGAAAAAGTAGATTAGAAAATTTGTGGTCAAAACTAAAAAGGCTTCCATATGTGTATCTTCTCCAGATAAATTATGAAGGGAAATTTATCATTCATTGATGTAAACACAAGTTCTATATGGCAGAAGTAGAGAGAATAGAATATATATCTAGTTCCCATTGCGGAAATCTATCATGTCTGATTTATTTTGTTGCTTTATTTCCCACTCAATATTAAGCAGACCCAATGTCATTATCCACTAGCCAGCCATCTCTTATGGCCACCAAAGGAAGTGGGTTGTGGCGGCGGATCCCTAAATTTTTCAATCAAATTATGTGAAACCAAACCAAATATGATGTATTTAATCAGTTTAAACAATTAAACGGATTCAATAATTTTATATTAATTAATAATTATATATAAATATATAATTAAATATAAATATAAATTTTTATATATTAATAATTAGATTGAAGTGATAACTCTCAATTTTTTAGAACACAGAAAAATAAATATTAGAGTACTAGATTTTTAAATTTTAAGTGAACTGTTTGATTCACTTTTCATGTTATTCTGGTTTAACTTAGTTTAACACGGTTGAACCGGAATTTCATCAATTCAAAGTGATACATTCTCTCATTCAACTAATACTACAAACTAAAACCGTTTACAAGTTCGGTCAGAACTCATTGAATCCAATCCTCATAACATTGCTTCCAATAATTTTAAATGTAGAATTAGATAATGAAAAATGTACCCAAAAAATTTAAAGGATGAATTCTGAAAAAATAAAAAAGATGGAACTAAGCAGTACTTTATAATAATATAGTTGTTAGATAAAAATGATGTCATATTGGATAATACCTAGCTTGTAGTAGCATCATAAATACAGTTCTTATCCACATGCTATATTTGTGGTGTTGAGTTGGAATTTGTTCATCATTTATACTATTGGATTGGACGTTAACCTTTAGATGCTAATTCCGATGCTGAGGTTTGGGCAAGAAAAAGGATTTGATCACATGATTTGGCAAGCCGTTATATGGTCCCTATGGCCTATAAGTAACAAAGTTGTTACAGGTTCCGATTCTTGTGGCTTGTTGGGTACCATCAAAATAAGGTTATCTTGAGTGTCATAAGAACAGTTTTGTGTTAGTTGGTTTAACTAGTAAATCAATAAATCAGTCTCAATATAGATATATATAATAATTATAGTAGGAAAAAATTACTCAAAATTAGTCATATCTGTTGATTTTTAATTGAACCATATGATTATATTTGTCTATTTCATTTAAAATTATTTCTTTTAATGAAAGTGACTTGTTTATTTAAAATTGTTTTTTTAATGAAAATTATTATTTTTAATTGAAATGTTGATATGTAGATCAAATACATAATTTGTATATTTTTATACTTCTAAAACATGGTCTACCATCAAGTGATCCATTTTTTGTTTTAAAAAATTGTGTAAATAAAAAGTATTATTATATTCTTTATTGATTTTTTAACATTAATTTTGTATAATATATATATATATATATAATTTCACTGATACAGTTTAATCCGTGAACCACCTATTAAATTACTATACCACTATCATGTTTCATAACCCTTACAATATTAATAACATTGCTTATATTTATTGTAATAATTGGGGGAAATTTACTTTTCTTATTAGTGTCTGAGCCATGAATATTGTATATCTTGTTGTTCTCAATAAGTGATCAAACCCGTATAGTATCTGGTTTAACCGATAATTTATTAAGTAAATCACAACATTCATTAAATTATATATTATAATAAATGTAGATTTATAAAATATTATTTATAATATATTACTTAATTATTATAATGATATATTGACAATGTTACAAAGTACTACTACATTGGTTAAAATAGTTTTTCTAAGAGGAATATTTTTTATGTTGACCAGTTTTGATAATATGACAGAAGGATCAAAGAGATTTCAACACGCACCGATTAAATTTTATGAATGCAGGATAAATGATACTGATGTTCACCAGCTCTTGGGCACTACAGTATTGGACAAAGATCATCTGTTCTAAAAAAATCATATCCTCATGTCCCTAACCAATAGTTTTTCTCAAAATAATATAAAATATTAATTTACGTTTTTTATATTTTCTTTTCTCAATTAATTGACACATTTTAATTGGCATAATACACCATTAGGACACCAATGAGTATAGAAGATCTTCATCCCACAGAATGAAGATCACATATTCACATGTCTCCATCTTGTCTGATTTTATATTTTCATCAAATTAAAAAATATCACTTTATTAAAAAAGTTATAAAAAACAGAAACTATTTCTTTTAATTATTTTTGTGATATTTTATTAGTTAGTGACGCAAACAGATGATCATCTTTGTACGCAGGATCCTTATTCACCATGTTGTACCAACTTCATTCCAAATTAAAGGAATTCCACGTGGTTTCCCGCAACGTACTCTCTTTCAATTTTGCTAACTTTGTTCACTGTTGACTGGTACCGACATCGATTTATGTATACTTTTGTTTGGAATGAGGATCACTTGTCACCTCATTCTCTTACTCAAACTAATTATATATTGTCATATGAATAAAAAATTGAAAAAGAAATATAATAAAAATAACATCTTGATTGATTCAAGATAAATAATATGACAATATTCAGAACATATGATCTCTCATGTTTTTTATAATTTAATTTGAAGGAGACTTCGGTGCTTGGTTTGGAGTGTTTTATTTTATGACTTAGTCCTATATAAAGTCAGAAATTATGTTCTAAAATTTAAGATTAACTACTCTTATAAATTTTGATTACATTTGTTTGTTCATGTCCTTTATTATTAAAATGTGGTAAGAGCTATGAAAAGAAAGTTTATTGATAAATTAAGAAGTGTATAAAAAAAACTTAAAGAAGCTTAAAGAAAGAAGAATAAGAAACAAAAATTGATAATATTTTCATTGAATGAATTGAATTGATTGAATAAGAAGTGAGTCAATATGACTTATTTATACAAGAGAAAAGAATGAAAAGAAAGCTTGTAAAGCAAGTAACTAACATAAACCTAACTTTCTAATTCCTAACTTTCTAACCAACTATCATCTTCCAAAATAACCTATTATATATCTTTAATATCCCCCTCAAGCTAATGAGTGAAAATATTTACTCTCCAGCTTAGAATTGATTTGAAGCTTGATTTGAAGTAATAACAACGCTTAACCACCCATGGCAGAAGCTATATCATCAAACGCTTAACCACCCATGACAGAAGCTATATAAACGCTTAACCACCCATGACAGAAGCTATATAAACGCTTAACCACCCATGACAGAAGCTATATCATCAAACGCTTAACCCTCCATAGCAGAAGCTATATCTTTGCTTAACCACTACGGACAGAAACTACCCATCCAATGCTTAACCATCCATGACATAAGTTATATCTGAGCTTAACCATCATGAGCAGAATCGAACCAACTATTGATGATGAAAGAGAGAGAACGAATCAGAATCTTGATCCTAATGAGATGCTTCTATGATGAATAAGAAAGATGGGTAAATGATGAAGAATAAGAAAAGGATGTAATCTTGTATAGGATAAATTGGTCATGCTACTCCATTCTTGAAGAGCTTGAGGATATCAAGAAGCTAGCTTATGCACTTGAAAAGAATTCTTGACAAAAAACAAACTCCTTTGATCTGAATTTGAAGGTCGATGAAGAAGGTGATAATGAAGAATTTAGGGCCATATGTCAAAAAGAAACATTGGATACTGAAGAACAATGCTAGAGCAATCAAAGAAATTAAGATAGTCTTGCCACATGCAGCATTGTCACCTATTGGAAGCTAAATAACACTAATGATGGCCATTGAGATGAAAAAGAAAGCACCACCATGTTCTTGATTGTTGAAGTTTTCAATGAAATCCTTCATGGAACCATAAGTGGAAGCTATCAAAAGATAATTATGCTCTGATACCATATTAGAAATGGTAGAGCCATTAAAGAATTCTTCTTGATTAATCAAGAAGTAGGAAAGAATGAATTGAATATTGAGTTGATTGAATTAATTGAATTATACAAAGATACATTAAATCATCTATATAAAGGGAAGAAAACACTAACCATCCTAACCAAATTAACTACCAAACTAACAAAACCTCAACTATTTTAATATTGATGAATTTAATATTTATACACTGATAAAGTAAGTGTTTTTTTACACTGTCAGCAAATTATCCATCATTCATATGTGAATTAATTTTGACTCTCAAACAAAAGTAATTCAAACAAATGGTAGATGATGTGCTGACAGTGTAAAAAACTTTACATTGATGAAAGGTAGATTTTAAACTCTTATCTCATATTACTACTTTTTGTTTACTACTATTTTCATGCACATTATTTTGATATCTCTTGATCAGAATAATTGTTGCGACTCCAATCTAATTAGAACATGATCCAAAGAGGATTAGAATGGAATTGAATGAAAAAAAATGTGAAAGGGATCTCCTCAATTGCATTCTAACTTGGTGAAGAAAGGATGTTAAGCACATACATTATTATATACAAAATTGTTATCATTATTTGGAGAGTAGTTAGCAAGATATTCAATTTGATAAGTTGTGTGCTTAACTTATTTGAGTCTACACATATGGCCAATTAAAGAACAAAGTATTGTTTTTTTCCTTATGAAAGGGGTAAATGAGGCCATGGAAATACCTTAAGGATAAAGGGGTAATCTTTATTTTTTGTTTGGTCATTACTAACATATCCTTCAAAATAAAAGTCTTTTTTTAAGTAAATGAGGATATTTTTGTCCACTTTTTGAGTACACATTGCTAATATATTCCTTCATGAAATGAGGTGGAATCACGTTAATAAACTCCTATATATAGACACACGAAAGGGGATCCACTTACTCTATACCTTACTCATGAATTCTAAGGAAATTTAATAATTTGAATTAGTGGGCAAATATAAACAATTAGATTTCTCTAGAATTGTGGTTAAGATGTGAAGTAAGTTTTTTTAACTTATTCTAGGAGTAAATGAATCATCTTCCTATATATATATTAATGACAAATTACTTTTATTTTTATTTTTGTGTTTGCATATGCGGATAATGAAAGAAATTCATAAATATATTTTCAACTATCTAGCTATTTCGAGTATATAAAATTGTGCGAAAGAGTGTGTGACTTAGACTATTGCAAAAATAATGCGGAAGCATAAAATGAATATTGTGAATTTTTCTCATTGAATTATCAAGCCATGAAAAGCCTTATTTATAGTGTAAACTAACTAGTTAACTAACTACCTAACAAACTAATAAAAAATTGTTGAAAACAATTCAACATGTGTAAAATATGTAAAATATGGTAGATTTATTCTCTAATATAGACCTTTTTAATTCGTCAATATAATTTGAAATCAAATCATGTCCACTATCAGAGAGTCCAATATTAGATAGTGATGATGATTCCTAGATAAAAACTTAACAATGAAAACTTTAAATTATTTCTAAATAATTTTTTTAGCAATCATAAAACTCCCTTTTATTTCACATTCCAATAATAAATTCTATGGTATTAGAGAAAATTCATGCCCATATATATTTTTACCCTCCAAGGGATGAATAACTTCAATTTTTGATATCTCCCTTTTTATTTTTAGACATTCTCCTTTTTATGTTATTGATTTTGTTAATTTTATTCAAGTATGAAGTCTCACGATGAATATGAGGGATAAGTAAAAGAGTTTATAATAGAAAATACTCATAGAACCATTGTCTTAGCCTCCATTTGGTAGAGTGAAATTGGAGAGGAGAGAAAAGAGGATGATAGAATTTGGAAAGAAATAGAGACTTCCTTCCCTTTGGTTGTGAAAAGAGAAAGAAATGAGAAAATTAAAATTATGCGGGACCCATCATAAATTATTTTTGTTCAAGTTTGATGAAAAACTGGGGAGAGAATAATTATTTTGTATAAAATGTCAAAATTGTCATTCATTTTTTCTTAATTTTTCTTTTTAATTATTGTTAACATACATAAGTTTTTTAAAATATAAAAATAATAATAATTGAAAATTTAATTGAAATTATAGTAAAAATATTTAATAAAATTTATTATCTAAAATTAAAGTTTTACTTTTAATTAATAGTAAAAAAATAATCTAGTTTTTCTTTATTTTAGGGGTATTATTGTCATTTGAAGCATAACACTATATTTCTCTTCTCATTTTCTATTCAATCATACAATTGAGTGAGAGAGGAAAACATCTCTTTCTCTTCATTTTCTTTCCTTCTTCTCTTATACCAAACAATACAAAAATCTATTATATTTCTTTCTTTTTCTCTTTCTCCTCACTCTCTTCTTATTTTCTTATATGCAACCAAATGAAGTCTTAAAGTTTTAGATCATGACATAATATCTCACTTGTAATTCTTCACTCACTTTTCATGCCATAGTAACAAAGTGACTCATTGATTATTGGAACATACTCAACATCAAAATACTGCCCACAATAACTTGCCAACCAAGTCACATGCATATGTGCTCCATGCTCACACCAACAACTCGGTCAGAGTCTTATGCGCCATAGCGCATCATGGTAAGGCCCTTGACCGAGACAACATAGCTCGTGCCACGCCAAACATCAAGTATAGACACCTCGGTCAGGATGCTAGTGCCACGCCAAGCACCAAGCATAGTCACCTCGGTCAGGTTGCTCGTGCCAGGCTTACCAGACTCGGTCATATTGACTCGCCAGACTTGCTCAGGCTGATGCACACCAGCATTGACACACAACAACACACGGTCAGGCGCATGACCCTGACTGGCCTTGGCGCACCAGATTTCAACCAAGGCCTCAAGGCATGCGCACCAGCTTTCTACCAAGGCTTGACTGACCTTGGCGCACCAGGTTTTAACCAAGACCTCAAGGCTTGCTCGGTCAAAGTTCTATGCACATGGGCACTTAGTTGGCACAGTATTTTATATGAGCACACCTCATATATTCTAGAAGATAGCTCACCCTATGTTAGTTAGGCAAGTTTGTTGGTTAGTTAGTTCGGTTTATTCTCCTCTTAATCACATTGCTTCTGTTGCAAGTAATGCAGCTTTTCTATATAAGGAAGCATATGGCTTTTTAATCAAATAAGGAAAATAAAATACAAAAGATCATGAGGCATATTGAGTTTAACTTTCGCAATATGGTATCAGAGCCTTCTCTATGAAGGCTCTGTTTACCCAAGATTGCAGAAATCTTTGTCACTCACCTCATTCAAAGGAGACATAGCCAAGAATTCAGGCAAAATAGAAAGAAGGAGCAGCCAAGAATTGATTGGCAATGGAGCAAGAAAGAAGCATGCTAACCACCTTAAGCACTAGCAAAGTGCATAGCCCATATTTCCTCCATCCATGAAAGAACCCAGGGGTTATGTTGGTCACACCACCACTTGAAGGAACAAATTATCACTCATGGATGAGATCCATGAGGAGAGCACTAAAGACCAAGAACAAACTAAAGTTCATTGATGGCTCTATTACACCTCTACAACAATCATCTTTGGAGTATGACATGTGGGATAGATGCAACAACATGGTCATATCATGGATCACAAGATCCCTCTCACCGGAGATTGCACAAAGCACCATGTACATTGAGAGTGCTCAAGAGTTGTGGGCAGACTTAAAGGAAAGATTCTCAAAGGGATATTACTTCAGTATTTCAGATGTATTGCAAGAACTCCACTCAATGAAACAAGAGGACATGAGCATATCAACATATCACACAGAATTGAAAACACTTTGGGAGGAACTAGAGTCCTTAAGAATGATATTTTTGTGCATTTGTGAGGTCAAGTGCAATTGTGGATCAACAAAAGCCATAAGGGACCAAAGAGAAGTTGAACATGTCATTTGCTTCCTCAAAGGATTAAATGATGAATTCAGTGCAACCAGAGCACAAATACTCCTCATGGAGCCACTGCCTCAAATAAACAAGGCATTCTCACTAGTACAGCAGCAAGAAAGGCGCTTTGATGAAGTCAATCCAACAAGCTCTAAGGCACTGCTTAACTTCTCAAATGACAAGTTTGGCACCAACAGGAATGAGACTACACAGCAATGGAAATCAAGATTCCCTGGACAAAGAGGAGGTAATATGCAAGGAAGAGGAAGGAGCTTTGGCAGGAGCTCTAACAGAGGGTTTGGTGGACAAAGAAATGGCGGGCAAAAGGTATGCACCTATTATGGGAGGAACGGGCATACAATAGAAACATGCTATTTCAAACATGGCTTTCCTCCAAACACTCCTCAAGGGAGATCAAGACAAGATAGTGGATCAGTCAATGTAACAACAACTCAAGACATGAACCCAGACAAAAGTGAAAAGAATCAAGCACCAACCTCTGATACAAGGAACACAGGCTTTAACTTTGGGCCAGAGCAATATGCTCAATTGGAATCACTCTTCAAAAGCATTGGAACAAACACTGGAACAGGGAATGGACATAATGTGAATCAACTTAGCATCATGGCAAACACTGACTCTCAAAGCAGACCTGCCCAAGAACATCACGAACCCTCAAGTATGAATGATCAATGGATACTTGACACAGGGGCCACTGATCACGTGTGCCCCTCCTTATCAAAATTTAACACCTTCAAGCACATAAGGCCTATCACTATAAACCTGCCTAATGGAACCACTATTCAAACCAAGATATCAGGCACAATAATCTTCTCTGAGTCACTGGCCTTACACAATGTATTGTATGTGCCTACTTTTAAATATAACCTGATCTCAGTGCACAAGCTAGTGTCCTCATTACACTGTAAACTAATGTTTGATGACTTAAATTGCTCTATCCAGGATATGACTACCTTGAGGATGATTGGGCATGCTGATATTATTAATGGGGGCTTTACATACTTAGGAGAGACCTTAAGGATAGCTTGGATATAATGCATGATGTGAATACTTTAAATACTTTGCCTTTTTTTGACTTGTGGCACTTTAGGCTAGGCCATCCTTCAATGAACATACTTAACTCTGTATGCAAAACTTTTAGCTATATAGACTGTAAACATAATCTTGTATATGATTTCTACCACTTGGGTAAACAAGCTAAGCTTTCTTTTCCAAATAATATGCATAGATGTTCATATGCCTTTGATGCTGTCCATATGGACATTTGGGGGCCCATAACAAACATTTCTATACATGGCCATAGGTACTTTCTTACTGTTGTTGATGATCACACTAGACACACTTGGCTGTTCCTTATGAAATCTAAAGTAGAAGCTAGACATCTTATGTATGTCTTTGTCCAAATGGCTCACACTCAATTTGGGAAACTGATCAAAGTTATTAGGACAGATAATGGTGTTGAATTCAACACCCCTAGTTTCTTTATGGAGAAAGGAATAATGCATCAAACATCATGTGTAGAAACCCCTCAGCAGAACTCGGTTGTGGAGAGGAAACATATGCATATACTAAATGTAGCAAGGGCCTTACTCTTCCAATCAAAGCTCCCTAAAACCTTTTGGTCATATGTTGTCCATCATGCAGTATACCTTATAAATAGATTACAAACCCCAAACCTACAGCACAAGTCACCATATGAACTTCTCAATGATAAACTACCCAACCTACAAGATCTGAGAGTTTTTGGCTCTCTGTGCTTTGCTAGCACCCTAGCTCAACATAGGACTAAGCTTGACCCTAGGGCCCGAAAGTGCATATTCCTTGGATTTAAAGACAACACAAAAGGATACATACTCTTTGATTTAAGAAACAGAGAAATCTTTATTTCTCGATATGTCATATTTCATGAACACATCTTTCCCTATAACACCAAACAGACTAGAGACCTCACCATCACACGAACAGAGAATGATGACTTTGCCCTTCTACACTAGAGTCCAAGGTTCCATGACGCAACAGATCAACAAGCTAACAACATGCTTTTAGAGTCAAATAGTCCTAATCATACCCTTGACACCCCCACTAACTCTGAGGCCACCAACAACCCTGTTAGAAGATCTCAGAGGAATAGAAGTGCCCCTGCCTACCTACATGACTTCCACTGCAATCTCCTCTCCCCTAGCCATACTCAAACCAAACACACCAAGGCTAGCCATCCTTTATCCATTGTCCTATCCTATAACACAATTTCACCTAGTTATCTAAAGCATATATTATCTGTTCAGACCAATATAGAACCTAAACACTACTACCAAGCAGTCAAGCACCATCACTGGATAGTAGCCATGCATCATGAATTAAATGCCCTCAAGATAAATAGAACTTGGAGCATAGTTGACTTACCACATGAAAAGACCCCTATAGGATCCAAGTGGATTTACAAGATTAAGTACAAATCTGATGGCACCATCGAGAGATACAAGACAAGATTGGTTGCCAAAGGATATAACCAAACAGAGGGACTTGATTACTTTGACACTTTTGCACCAATCATTAAACTAACCACAGTAAGGCTCCTCTTAGCCATTGCAGCCTCACAAAATGGTTTGTGCATCAATTGGATGTCAACAATACCTTCTTACATGGTGACTTACATGAGGAAGTCTAGATGTCGATTCCTCAGGGTGTCACATGTACAAACCCAAACAAAGTTTGTAAACTCCACAAGTCCCTTTATGGTTTAAAACAACCTGGAAGGCAATAGTTCACTAGGTTAACCAAATGCTTATTATCCCTTGGCTACACACAATCTCACTATGAACACTCTTTGTTTACTAAGGCTTCTAATTTTGTCTTTACTGCCTTACTTATATATGTTGATGACTTGGTGTTAGCTGGTAACAGTAAAAAAGAAATTGATTTGGTCACATTATGCTTGGACACTCACTTTAAAATTAAAGATCTAGGCCCAATCAAATACTTCTTAGGCCTAGAAATTGCTAGATCCACACAAGGCATCACCTTGTGCCAAAGAAAATATGCACTTGATATTCTTGCAGATACTGGCTTCCTAGCCTCAAAACCAACACCAACACCCATTGTGAAGACCACCAAGCTACACCAAGACACATCAACTCCTCACTCTGATCCAGCAGCATACAGAAGATTGGTAGGCAGACTCCTATACCTGACCAACCCAAAACCGGATATCAACTACGCTGTACAACAACTCAGACAATTCATGGCACAACCAACCATCACTCACCAACAAGCTCTCACTCGTGTTCTGAGATACATCAAAGGAAGCCCTGTACAAGGATTATTTTACTCCACCACATCAGCTCTTCAGCTCAAGGCCTTTAGTGATTCGGATTGGGCAGCATGCATTGACTCACGCAAATCCATCACTGGCTCTTGTGTTTTTCTTGGTGATTCCTTAGTCTCTTGGAAATCCAAAAAGCAAACCACTGTGGCTCGTTCCTCTTCTGAAGCATAATACAGAGCATTAGCTTCCACCTCATGTGAGATCCAATGGCTCACTTATTTTCTCACCAATTTCAAGGTACATTTCACTCAACCTACCCTCTTATATTGTGATAATAATTCAGCTCGATATATTGCTGCAAATTCTATCTTTCATGAAAGAACGAAGCACATAGATATTGACTACCATGTGGTTCGAGAACGACTCCAAAACAAGCTCTTCCACCTCCTTCCTATCCAAACAACTCAACAAAATTATTTTATAAAGTTATTCAACTAATAAACAACTTCTTTTTTTTTCCACAGCAAAAACTAATAAACACCTTTTGATAAACTCGGCGGGGGGCTATTGGAACATACTCAACATCAAAATACTGCCCACAATAACTTGCCAACCAAGTCATATGCATATGTGCCCCATGCTCACACCAACAACTCGGTCAGAGTCTTATGCGCCATAGGCATCAGGGTAAGGCCCTTGACCGAGATAACATAGCTCGTGCCACGCCAAGCATAAAGCTTAGTCACCTCGGTCAGGATGCTCGTGCCACGCCAAGCACCAAGCATAGTCACCTCGGTCAGGTTGCTCGTGCCAGGCTTACCAGACTCGGTCAGATTGACGCGCTAGACTTGCTCAGGCTGATGCACACCAGCATTGGCGCACAACAGCACACGGTGAGGCGCATGGCCCTGACTGGCCTTGGCGCACCAGATTTCAACCAAGGCCTCAAGGCATGCGCACCAGATTTCTACCAAGGCTTGACTGACCTTGGCGCACCGGGTTTCAACCAAGACCTCAAGGATTGCTCGATCAAAGTTCTATGCACATGGGCACTTAGTTGGCACGTGTATTTTATATGGGCACACCTCATATATTCTAGAAGATAGCTCACCTTATGTTTTTAGGCAAGTTTGTTGGTTAGTTAGTTCGGTTTATTCTCCTCTTAATCACATTGCTTCTGCTGCAAGTAATGCAGCTTTTCTATATAAGGAAGCATATGGCTTTGTAATCAAATAAGGAAAATAAAATACAAAAGATCATGAGGCATATTGAGTTTAACTTTGGCAATATTGATAGTTAGAGACTCCATGGTTGAAGGAGGTCCTATGGTCGTAGTTGAGTTCAAGAAATTTTGTAATTAAATCATGTTTAATCATTTTCACAGTTTTCTAATTAGTATTTTTGCAATTGATATCACATATATACAAATATATTGATTTGTACAAGTCTGTTGTGTACATATTCTTGTTATATCGCGTAGATTATTTTTAACATGCATATTCTTTTTATATAACGTGCATTAATAAAGAGCATGTTTGAAAGAAAAGAGTTGCGTAAAAATAAATTATGCATGTACAGATTACAACCGACAAACAAAATGAAGAATCATTATTAAAAAAATGGAACCTGCAACCAATGGCATGGAGAATATAATATATTACTTATTATGTAGATCCATATTAAAAGTTACGTCAAACAAAGTAAAAATATGTATTTTTGTATTAGAAAATAAGATTTAGTTGGAGCTAAGAAGGGTAAATTTGGAAAGTAATAAAATGTGAAAAGGCAAAAGAAAAAATAAGTAACATGTAAATTTACGTAATACTTTTTTTTAGTCCTATCATTAATATCCTCTTACTCAGCATAAGAAATACCATTCCTTTTTTATTATAACACGTAGGTTGGTTATTATTGTAGATGGATATCAATTCTAAAATAATAAATGATGTTGCTGGTGGCATTGTGGTTGATAGGGACATAAAGAACGACGGCATTCCCAAAATGATCACGTGGGAAATTGTGTTCCCATTTCTAGCATCGATTCTTACTTTACTCCTTTATTATGCGCACGTAACCAATTTGGCCCCCACATATTATATGATGTGTGGTAATTATATGAACTTGAGTCTTAGTGGTCAACTTAAATTTGATGTCATAAAATATTTGAAATTTGATATTCTCACTTGTAATTAGTAGTCGAGTACTATCAAAATATTTTGATATTATTTTATATAAGATATTTTAATTTATTATTATTTTTAAATTGTTCATATGAAAATTTGAGAATCTTTACTTTTGTATGATAAGATAAAATTTAATACAAGTATATATCATTTTTCAGAATTGATGGTATAAGTTTATTGGATCAAGTCAAAGGTAGAGACCACATAAAATCAAAACAAAAAAAGAGAGTCAAAGGCAGAGAACCATATTCTAATTTTGATGTTTCCTCTCATTTGTTTAATCATCTATTCTCACAATTCAAATCTAAGTAAATTAATAAATAATTGTTTGTTCTCAATTTTGGATCGTTAAATTTTTTACGAATGAATTAAGTCACCCCTAAAGTTCAATTAATATACTTTCCAGATAAAAAAATTATTAATATACTTTACTTTCATAAGAATTTCAACAGATTATTTTATACAATATTAAATTTTAATGATATCAAGTTTACAACATTATTATAATTTACTTTTCACTTAAGATTTTACCAAGTGTGTTAATATGAAACTCTTTTAGTTTAGAATGCAATTATATAAAATATTTATTATGCATAAATTTATCATCAACTCAAGTCAGATTAACCAATACTCTCGTGACAGTCTAAATCTGTGGTTTTTTGTACTACTAAGTGTATGAACCATTTTGAGAATCTAACATAATCTTATATTACTAGACTAACCCATTATGTAGATTTTAAAATAATGATAAGAATTAAATATTCTAATATGATAGGAAAAACAAGAATAATCACTCCTTTTTTATATAAAAAAAGACCTAACATTGAAAGAGATTCCTCTTCCATGAGAAACTTAGAGATATCATTGGTCTACATTGCAAAATTATTATTGAAATAGTTTTATTAAAATTAACAATCTTTTTATTTCTACCAGTTTTTGTTTTACTAACATTTGCATTTTATTTTTCTTTACATTCTCTCTGTTATCTTTCTATCCTTTTTCCTTAAACCTTTCTACGTCTAATATTTTACATTAAGGGTAAACACTTTTTTTAAAATTAATTCCGTTGAGCATTTTTTAATTAAGCCCGACAGTTAAATAAACAACACTTCAGACAACATTATTTTGGCTTAAGAAGTTATACATCATTTACACAAGTCTAAGGCTAAGAAGGGTGTTATGGCCTTTAAGGTGGATCTTGATGTAAACCAAGGGGGCCCCCCTTGGTTTACATCAGATCTAGAGAAAGCGTATGATAAGGCCAATTGGGACTTTCTGAAACATACTCTTCTTCAATTTGGTTTTCCCACCATTGTGGTGAATCTTATTATGTGGTGTGTCTGATCAAGAAAGGTGTCATTACTTTGGAACGGTTCTAGACTTGCTGGCTTTCATCCTAAAAGAAGTCTTCGTCAGGGAGATCCTATATCTACTAATTTATTTGTTCTCTACATGGAGAAGTGGACTTTAAGCATTCATCAAAAAGTTGAGAATGGTATGTGGCTGCCGATTCAACTGTCACGAGGTGGTTCTTCAATCTCTCATCTTTTATTTGTCGACGATGTTCTCTTGTTTTGCAAGGCAACTAATTCTCAAGTCAGGATAGTGTCAGAGACTCTAAAGGATTTTTGCAAAGCTTCAGGTCTGACAGTTAATGAAACGAAATCTAAATTTATGTGCTCAAATACAGTGACAAGTAGAAGGAAGAATAATTTCATGAATATTTGTTCCATGCACGTGGTTAGTAATCTTGGAAAGTATTTGGAGATACCTCTTGTTCAAGGTAAGGTGGGCAGAGCTGTGTTCAACCCTCCAACGAAAAAGATTCAGAGGCGTATGTCTACTTGGAAAGCTCATCTTCTTAATAAAGCTGGTTGTTTGTGCTTAGCGAAATTAGTTATCTCCTCTATCCCTATTTACTCTATGCAGTTGATGTGGCTACCACAAAGTGTTTGTAGCGATATAAATAAGATGACAAGGAACTTTATGTGGGATGGTGATATTAACAAGAGAAGTCTTAATTTGGTTAGTTAGGATGTTCTCACTAGACATAAGCGAGATGGTGGTCTTGTTTTGAGGGATGCGAGATCAACGAATATTTCTCTATTGGGCAAGATGAGTTGGCAGATGATTAATTACTCAGATAAATTGTGGTGTAGAGTCTTGAACGAAAAATATCTTGGTGGCAAGTCTATTCTTTTTTCTCCAACTATAGCGGGAACATCCTACACTTGGCGAAGTATTATGAAGGCTACTCATAATCTCAAGGATGGTTTCAACCTTCAGCTGGGAGAAGGAAATAAGTCATTGTGGTATGATAATTGGACAGGCTTCAGGACTTTATGTAACTTTGTCCTTTTTGTTAATATTTCTGATAAACTTTGGGTGAAGGACATCTGGACTGAGGGAACATGAGATTTTAATGCTCTCTATACTATGGTTCCTTCTAAACTGAAAGAGTTGATTAGTAACCATTTCATTTCGGGCTTACCAACAGAGGAGGAGGGATGAATTTGGTAGGGACATGTAATAGGAAACTATTCGGCCAATTCAGGTTATTGGTGGATTAACAAACCTGAGGAAGATGTTGAACATTTGTCAAGTGATTGGAAGTTGGTGTGGTGTTTGAGGGTTCCCGAGAAAATAAAAATCTTGTGTTGGTTGAGTTTTCATGAGGCTTTACCCTCAAATGATCTTCGCTTCAGGAGGAACTTGACGGCAAATCCTATGTGTATGAGATGTAATGGAGGTGTAGAGGATCTTATGCATATCTTTTGGGATTGTCCTGCTTCTTCTAATTTATGGAAGACAATTGGTTGGGATAATTCTTTGTTTTGGATTACCCAGTCTTTTCGATCTTCGGTGCTGAAGAATTGCAAGCAGAGGAATGGTCTGCTTTTTCTGGCTGGCATGTGGTGGGTGTGGAGGGGGCGAAACAACACTGTTCTAGGTACTTCTACTTGGGATATTGATTGGATTGCTCGTAATGTTGATCAGGATTTTTGGGATTGAAATCAAACGATAGATGATATTTGTGAGAGGGAAATTTGTTGGCAGCGTCCAAATATTGGTACGATTAAAATCAAGGTTGATTGGAGTTGCATTCGAAGTTCTCTTGTAATGGGTGGTGGTGGTGGTGCTATTCGGGACCATGCAAGTCAATGGTTGTTTGGTTTTTCCACTAACTTTGGTGTTGGATCAGCTATTTTAGCGGAGCTTTTGGCTATGGATGAAGGTTTGAAACTTGCTTGGGAATTGGGTTTTAAAAAGGTTCGTCTGGAAAGTGATTGTCTCGAGGCGGTCTGTCTTTTTTCAAGTGGATTCATATTCGACATCAACAAATATTGAAGGTTGTCTCAGTTGTCCGTTCTTGGTTATCTCGGGACTGGATAATGGAGGTTGATTTTGTTGTTCGTGAGGCTAATCAAGTGGCTGATTTCATGGTAAGGAATGGATTGCACTCTTCAGATAAACTCAGGATCTGAAGCACCGTCCCTACCGACTGTCAGATGTATATGGTTCATGACCATCATCCCCTTAGCTAAGTTCTTCTTTTGTTTTTTTGTTTTTTCCCTTAATTCCATTGTACCAAAAAAGCTACCGCCCAATAATTTTTATAGAAACCCAGCAAGGAACTTTTGGATCAATAAATTGTTTCATTGTAAAAGGTGCCCACCTCAATCGTTCAACATAGACTGTAATCATTTTTTTATAAACACATAGTTTAAGTGTATTAGGAAGAGGATTCCAATGTTGATATTTTCTCATGTTCCAGTACTTGAGTCTAAAATACTAGATATGATTTCAAATCCTTTTCGAGACTTACTAAGACTAGAATAGGTCTCGCGACTACAAAAACAGGCTTAAAAAAGTATTTAGATAATCTTTTAATAAAATCTTTACATCTGAAGTGATATTCGAGCTTATGTTCCTATATGCCAAATGAATTCAAGTGAGAGATAAATAAACAAAGGTTAGAAAATATATTTCATAAATGCTTAATTAAGATTTTTGTCCTTAAATATTTTAACCATGATCACTCATTTATAATTTGTATGATTTCGAGAAACTCCATTAAATATTGATGTATCTAAGAAGGATGAAGATCTCTTAATACTGAAGAGTTCAGTATTGGATGAAGATTGTGACACATGACAAAGAGTTTTTTAACATTTTTAAATATGAAGTGAGTTGGCACCACATGAATGATGACATAACTCTACAACTTGCAAATACAAAACAACCACATTTATTCATCAATCTCACATGTACCATCACAAAATCTAATTGACTAATTCAATTATATAAACCAATTTTTTTGAAGTTAGGGACTTACGTACTTCATGAGGAACCTTCATTTGCCTTGCTAGACCCTTCAATTTTTAGACCCATACGCTTGATAAATTTGAATATTAATATCCATGTAGCAGCAAGCCACTATGAATGGAAGTTGAACATCAGAAATACTAAACATGCTTTAGTGAATACAATAAGCGTGGAATAGAGGTTGATGGACTGGAGGCGCTGTAAGAAAAGGTTTAATAGCCAATCCGTGAAGATCCCACTCAAAGAAGACTGCCAAGCCACATAGTAACAATGTTTCCAATTGCGATCAAGGTTACATTGTATTTCTTGGCCGCAAACAATCGAATAAAGAACATAGAATAAATAGAAGGGAAGAAACAAGAAAATTTGTTAACGGGGTTGAGCCAATTGTGCCTACGTTCCCGGAAGCGTTGAGCGGCTACCAATATATTATTAGAGAATAAGGATTACAAACCTTAGCACATTCATGGACCTACCTTCCCATGAGGTGTTTCTATTTAGTGCTTATATCTGGTGCACATTACAACAAGGGATTTGAGTCCAATATATAACATTGATACTGTACTTTATTCTAATACTAGGCAATGTGAGATTTCATATAATAACATATTTCAAACATTCCAAACAATCTTTACCTTGATCGAAATAGACAAATATCTCACTCTTATGAAATCTACACAAGAATCTCAACATTAGCAAATATATCACTTCACCTTGCTTAATGTCTAATTCTCTTTAAATGATCACCTACAGCATAAACATTTCTCAGTATGACAATGTTACCAAGAGCCTAACTCTCCAAACTTGCAGTGCAGCTTCCCGTACCGCCATCAAATGGAATATGCTACATAGCCACCTATTGCTACGAAGTCTTTCGATATATTGGAACATCTACACAAAAGTTCACCAATAATCGTCCTTTTCAATATTCAGTCAAACTGAACCTTGAAGCTTCCTTGGAAAGCCTCAACTGCTACCACTATTGTCTACTCTGACAGTCCTAGTTCAAAAGAACTATCATACTCCACCATAAGGAGTATACTCACAGCACACACCTTACGTCAATGCTAACTAATGTGTGTGTTACATTCTTAAATCCAAGCCAATACCCATATCACACCCCCATCTCTACCAATGCATGTGTTACATATTGCATCAAAGTCAATGTCATGTTACACCTTACATTAAAGTGTAATGCTTAAATAAGAAAGTAAGGATCTGGTGTATTATTAGATATGCAGAACTCAAATCTGCATGAAATACATGAAAGGAAAATACTAGAAAGGAAAAACAGTGCTTCATATAATAACATTTTTCAAACATTCTCAACAATATTTTCCACATTTTAGAAAATTACCAAAAAGTGTGGTTGATGCTACCACAATTACAATACGGTCGTGATAACTCCTAAAACTACAATATTGTGATAACAATTACAGTGGGTGTAATTTAAAACACTACATAGTAACTTAACATTGTCACGACCCGATTTTCGGATGGAAGACTAGCTCTGCGACTTAGGAAGAGTCGAACTTGATTTCTACCTATCCCAATTTATTTGGAGTTGCCACTATGTTTTTTGCGGTTAAAACGTAGAAAAACATCTAGTAAGCCCAATTATGATAAAATGATCTTTAAACAATGATTCTGAGTTTGGGAATCGATTACGGATTGGGGAAGGTATAAGCACCTCGTCTGCCAGTAATAAATCAGTATCATTGCTAATAACATAGACTTTTATACCCTTAAAAACTATTTATTAAAAACATAATTACTAAAGCAAAATATTTTATTTTTTATATTTGTGTGTGACAAAAGTTCATATTGTTCATACGTATCCCTAGGTGCAATAGAGAAATCAAGATTACGTAGTTTTGGTTCAAAAATTGGTTGGTCGGAATATAATTTGAATATTATCGTATTTAAGATAGGTGAAGTAACAAAAGCTAATGTTTGTACCACACCAAAAGCTAAAGTAATTGGAATATTATTTTTTATAGATAATTAAAACTTGATCGTTTACGAGATAGATGAAGCAACAAAAACTAATGTCCGCACTGCATGAAATCTCTAATAGATTTTTGAAATAGTTAAAATTTAATCGTTTACGAGATAGATAAAGCAGTAGAAACTAATGTTCGCACCGCATCAAATCTCAAATAGATATTTGAAGTAATTAAAACTTTATCCACTTTAAGATAGATGAGCAACATAAACTAATGTTTGTATTGCATTAAATCTCGAATAGATATTTGAAATAATTAAAACTTTATCTTTTGAAAAGAATCTGAAATTTTATTACATCACTATAAAAATTCCATTTTTAATTAGGATAGCTTATTATTTTGAGGAATTATTTTTAGTTAAGCTATTCGTTATCAAATCAAACAAATTATTACCATAAATATATATGTAGACAATAATATAAATTGATTGGTGTTCACTTTTATGGGATATCGAAAATTATAAAAATTAAATGAAAATCAGAGATAATTAAACAAATATGTACCAATAATTAGAAAAATAAAATGAATAATTAAATAAATTAAGAATATGAAAGAAAAAAAATAGAAAAAAGTTAAAAATAAAAATAAAAAGGGGTAACAGTAGGTTGCCCCATTTTGACGATGAAAGAAGCAAAAAGGGAATGGGAATCCCTAAACTCACATCTAATCTCTTTTCAATGGTGGTGGCAGAGGGCCGTTGTTGATGACAAAATCAAACCCGTCGCGACGCATCTCTTGGCGGTGGTTCGCGGTAGTTCTCAATGGTGGAAACCACCTACTGTCATGGTGGCTTGAAGAACGAGTGATCATCCTCTCCATTTTTATCTTCTTTACTCTTCTTGCTTTCTTATTCCTTTAACTGTGCTCTCCTATCCTTTCTTACATTCAAATTTTACTCATCTTTTATAGTACAAAGTGATATGATGTGGAAAAAAACATAAATTGGGATGAATGTTCTTCCAGAAACAATTTTTATATCAAAATTGCTTTAAGGTAATTATGGGGCATTAGTTACTTTCATTCTAAGTCAAATGCCGACACAATCAGATGGAAGATTGAAGTACCGTTATTCAATACTTCCGTTTAATCAACTTTTGAATGACTGAGACGTTAAGTTTGTTTACGGTTTAGAACTTCAGATTTTAGAATTAGTATAGCTTAACATTAACATGATTTGGGAATGGAAAGCCGGAGGAGATGTGAAAAAAATATGACTGAAGTGGTCAAAATAGCCTAACAGGATATATTCTTATCCACAGCTCCACAAGACCAAAGTTATAGGTGGGCCCAAACCCGAACTGTAAACCCAGCCCGGACCTAGATTTATTATGGCCTGATCAGATTGGACCAAAAGCCCAATTTAAGCAAAATGTTCAAAATTTTGGACCCAAGCTCTATTCTTTTCGGACTGTAGCAGGCTAGCCCCCTATACACAACTTATTTTGACAGGTCTAATTGTATTTCTCGAGAATCATTTAAATATTAATAAATCTTGGAAAGAGAGAAAATGCATAATTGTGGTTAGATTGTGGGTTCATTTTTGGGAGAAAATGTGAGTTAGATGATTGGAATTAAATAGACAAAAATATTTAATTTATCTAAAAATTTGAAAAGTTTGAACAATCAGGCTTTGTTTGGTTGACAAGAAAAAATGAGAAGAGAGAATTAGGCTAGAAAGAAAAAGGTGAAAAGAGAAAGAAGAGAAGTAGATTAGATTTTTGTGATGTTTGGTATAAGAGAAGAATGAGAGAAAATGAAAAGAAAGAAAATGATGATGTTATGGTTCAAATTACAAAAATATCTCTAGAAGAAAGAAAAGAGGTAGAAAAATATTGTTTTATTATTAATTAAAAATAAATATTATAATTTTAAATTATAAATTTTTGTTACAATTTTAATTAACATTTTTAATTGATAAAATTTGTGACATAGTTTAGAACACAATTTGAAATAACAGATTATTGTCCAGTTAAAATCTCTCTTTCTCTTTTCACTTTCTCCTCATAAGTGAAGGGAAAGAAATTTTGTGGGTCCACCCATTTTTTTCTTTTCTCCCTTTTTCTTCCCTCTTAACCAAAGGGGAGAAACTCCTCATTTCTCTTCTACTTCTCTCTCCTTCTTTTCTGTCTTCTCTAACTCTACCCAACCAAACTCAACCTTATAAATTAGAGTGAGGAGATTCATTTGCTCTAAGAGTAAGTGAAAAAACCTATTTAATATTTTAGTTATCCATTATAGGAAGATCTAATGATTTAGATCTATATACTAATTCAAACGATTAGATTTTTCTATAATAAGTGACTAAGAAATATAGTAGTTTTTTCTATTTACTTTATAAGTACCTAAAATAAATTGAGGGACTCAATTAATAACGATAATATGATGTAAGACGATACATATAATTGTTCGACTCTTTCAAATGTCAACAGTGAGAAAGACATCGAAGTTGCTTCATTTTTAGGCTACGTAAAAAACAACTCTTCGTTGCCCCTATGTTTCCTATTACCCATTTCTTTGAAGAGAATAAAATTGTTTCTATTTATTCATTAAAAAGTTGAAAGTATTAATAGCAACCTTTTCAATTATAATTTAAATATTAATTGCACATTTAAACTAAGATTTATAGTTAGTAGATTAATATTAATGTTGATTAATAATATAAAGATAAAGGATAAATATTAAGAGAAAAACGAAATTTTATGTGAGTTTGGTATATTAATTAGCTACTTTAATAATCGTGGTTTTGTTTCAAGCAATATTTCACTTTTATTTATTTATATGTCTTAGTATGAAGCATGGATTCGTTAAACACCCTCATGTGTCGGTGTCCGACATGTATCCGACACGAATACGCTCAGATTCGCGAATGATACATATCCATAGAGTATCCAAAAATTAAAAAAATAAAATAATATAAATAAATATTAAGACACTGATTCGTTTTCAAAAAAATATAGGATATATGGATTCGTTTTCTGTAAAATATAGGATATATAGATTCGTTTCCAATAAAACAGGATAAAATAGATTTGTTTCTAATAAAACAGGATAAGATAGATTCGTTTTCATTAAAATAGGATAAAATATATTTGTTATGGAGGGCAATGATTTTAGGATCGATTTGTTTTCATTAAAATAAGATAAGATAGATTTGTTATGAAGGACAATTATTTTAAATTTCTATTATATTTTTTACTTTGGATATTTTGAATTACACTTATAATTTTATCATATTTTATGTGTTTTTATTATTTTATATGCGTATCCCTGAACGTATCGTATCCTGTATTTTGGAAAAAAATGCGTATCGACGTATCAGATACGTATTGTACCCGACACACGTATCAATATCCGTGCTTCATAATGTCTCACTATATAAAACTAGTCCCTCAAAAAATATAATTATTGCGTTGATTTATAAGTTATTACAATTTTCCTAATATGTTCTTTCTCTCTTTGTGGTCATTATTTTCTTGCAATGTTAATATGAAATAGTATAATATTAATAAGAGTGAACATGAAAAATAAAAATTAATGTATCATTTAACTTTAAAACGAGACAAATAAATAGGACAAAAGTTCTTCAAAATGGAAAGATAAATAGGAAGGAGAGTAGATAATAGGAATGGGGAGTAATATCTTATTTGAATGGGGAGTAATATCTTATTTCTTGTGATTGAGTTTGAGTGTTATTCATTTTTTTTGTATTACTAAGTGTATTCTTTCACTTCATGAGTAAGGAAGTAATATTTTTCGGGTTATATGACTGCCCCTCTTAATAAGTATCACTCATAAGAATTAAAATTTGAGCTTTTTAGTTGTTCTGATAATATAGATCTTTACCCTAGTAAACCAACATATTGTTGTAGTGATTTTGGTTTTGGATATCTTTTCTACTAGTATTAATTGTTTGATTTTTTGTACCATGAATTTTCTCAAATATTATGTTGTGGTGAAGGTAGACAACATCTCACACGGTTGCAAAGCAGCACTTCTTCCTTGAATACATTATTTTCAACCCATTCCGAAGCAAGATAGGGTAAATGATTTATAAGGAGATAAATTAGTGTTATTAGATAACCAACAAAATAAGAAAACTTCTATTGTGTTCAACTTAAACATATATGATTAATGAAGATGGAAGTGGAAGTAGAGTTGTGGAACAAGACTACAAAAGCACATGTCTAAATATGTGCAAATCACATGTCCATGGACCTTGAGGAAAGATGCCATATATGAATGAACTCCACATTCTAGCTTCCTTCAACTTCATGGAATAATAAATGGCTTGTAATCTTTGCCTTCAACTTATACGTGCCTACAAATAAATCCACCCCTTATTTCCCTATGAAAAATTAGGAGTATGATATCTATTTACTGTTATAATAAATATTATATATAATCAGTATATTATTTATCATTTTTTTAATTATTTTTAAAAAAAATCAATAATAATTAAAAATATATAATAGATAATACAATAATAATATATA
Organism: Lupinus angustifolius; assembly: GCF_001865875.1. Lineage (NCBI taxonomy): Eukaryota > Viridiplantae > Streptophyta > Magnoliopsida > Fabales > Fabaceae > Lupinus > Lupinus angustifolius. The sequence goes on from NC_032018.1 coordinate 13,005,142, forward strand.
AAATTCATGCACTTTATGATATATATTTTTCTCATTATATGTTCTAGAACCAATATATATTCAATATAGCATTATCCAAGATATTAGCCTCCTTACATAATTTTTATTTAAAGAAAAGAGAGCCAAAAAAAGAAGAAAGATGTGACTATATGCTCCTTTGGCTTTGGCATTTATGACAAGTAGCACCTTTGAACAAAAAGTTTTTATCCACATACGCAATCCCATGTCTGAACATAACATTGCCGGGTTTCATCATGATTCAGAATAAATAATTAGATAAAAAATGATGAATTAAGAAAAAAATGAATTTATTGAAACAAACTCAAAATGGGGTGAAAGGAGGAAAATTTTCGTGGATAATGAAGTTTGACTACACCATCCTATGTTTGGGGTAACTTTTGAAATAATTATGGGATGGTGTATTTTTGTGGATCTCGTGAATGGTATCCACGATTTCACAAAAGTCGTGGATGGGATATACAATTTCTAACCAATATCGTGGACCCCATCCACGATTTTGGTGCAGATTCTCTCCTGAAGTGAAATCGTGTATGGCATACACGACTTCCATAGTCGTGTGCCCCATACACGAGATTGGATGGGATATGGTGATTTTTGAAATTCCCTTTACACGAATTTTTTATTTATTTTATTGTTTTATGATTTTTAGTTTATAAAAATAATATATGTAATATAAACTTGTAAAATTAAAAATGAATATGAAATTTTAGTAAAGTGTTATTTTTATGGAATTTGGATAATGTTTTTAAAATTTTTTTAACATATATTTTAAATGCATAAATTGAAATAATAAGAAAACTTCATAGAAATGATATTGATAATTGTAGTAGGAATTTGAAAATGATTACATTAAAGAAAACAAAACAAGAATAGAAATTCCTAATGGCATCTATGAGATGATGTTCCACATCTAGATGTCTTTCTCCTTCGAGATGGTTGAACTCTTAGTTGTTGTTGTTGTGATTGATATTGTCTTCCACCTCTAACTAGTTGTGGTTGCTCCTCATCTTCGTCTTCATCATCGTCATCATCTTCATAGTCTTTGTTTGGTTGTGAAGCCATTGTCGGTTGATAATATTGTTGAGAGTTGAATGCTGACAATGGAGTATTTGAAGTAGTGCCAAACATTGATGGCATTCCTTGAAATTGTGAAGAAGATGCTAAGAGAATGAGTAGTCACTCATTGCTCCGTAACCGTGAAACCCAAAGGGATGTTGTTGTTGTTGCTGAGGAGTAACAGTTTGAGTGTATACCTACGGATAAGTATCCGTCTGAGTTTGCCTCTCATAATGTTGCTGAAAGTCAGGTGTAATAGGCATTTGAAACTGTTGTTTAGAAGGAGCTTGAGAAGTACTTGAGGAGAAGGCGGTTGGAAGTACTTGAGCAAATGCTTCCATCATATCATTTCAGTTTAGATAGACGTCATTCAATGACTGCATCAGATTTGGAAACACATTTGTAGGAGCACACCTATCCCGAATCATTTTGATAAAATTGTACTGAAAAAAGTGGAAAAAATTAGAATGTTAGAATGTCATACAATTTAAAATAAAATATAAGTAGAAATTTTGTTGTTATTATCGATCTGGCTGAATATGCTCCGTCTGGAGAGATGTATTTCCTTGTCCTTTGTAAGTACAATTGCATATACTGCGAGTACTGATACAAAGGTTGGTCATCGGGAAATTCATTTACCACATAGCTTTCCTGGTTATTCCAAATTTGAATCCACTGGTTATGCTTTTGAGGCCAGTTGTAGTTATTTTTTCCACGTAGATCCATCTTGTGTTGTTTGTCCAGATTAAATGGATCTTCTCGGATGAGTTATTGTAGACCAAACTGCCTCATCACCCGATCAGCAGTATGTCACTCAACAAGTGCAAAGCAAATGAGTGGTACACGTGCTCGAGCTACATCAGGTATGGGGCACACATAAGTAATGTTCCTATATGGGATCTACACAAACTAATATATATAAAAAATTAGTAATTAATTAGTATAAATTTTTTTAGAAATAATAATAAATATATTAATAATAACAAATTACAAAATTTACCTAATCAATGCGCAAGTGATCCAACATTGACCGTATTATGTTGGTTGCATGACCAGGAATGTTGGTGGTGATTAGATGTTGGGCCCAACTAAAGTGTAATGTTATATGAAGTTAGTATTATATAAATAGTTTGAAATATAACTATTATAATTTGAACAATTTTGGAATTTTTTTTTACCTTTGGACTAAAGGAAATATTTGTAAATCATCGTTGTGTAGTCTTGGAGCAATTATTGGGATGCGATCATATGCCTACGACTGTAGCAGATGCAAGCATCCTCCAATTTCAATTTGGCGACTAATGATGGCCACACGACATATTCCGCGATATAGACATGCCAATACAGCTGAACCCAACTATATTGGTATGTCTGTAACAAGTCCTCCAGCAATGGGAGATACATCAGGTGGACTCATGAGCCTAATGTATCTGGCATGAGGAAGCCTCCAATCATGTGTAACATGAAGGCTCTTGTCTGTTGTTCAATGACAACAACATCAGCACCTTCTGAGAGAACAACGAAGGTTGAGTCTAGCCAACTTTGCGCGACTTCGGTACTTTTACATGGACATTTCTTCTTATTGCGTCCTTCACTCCTACACCACCCACATTTTTTAATTTGTTGGGATTGAGAATCATCCATTTCATTGTGTATGTGTGTAGTTTTTGGTCTTCCAGTATGGTTCCTATGCATAAGAGGATTAGGAATGAAGGTTGGACCTAAATAAGGAGGTCAATATTCTTCATTTCCAATGGGTTGAAACTTATGTCCATAAACCTTCTGCAAGTTCTCTGACTTATAAATTGGTGAGATAAACTGTCCAAAATCTAAGTTCAATGATGCACAAGTAGCAATAACATGAGAACATGACAATTTAAGTGATTGAAATTTCCCACAATCACACCAATTTTCGACTAATCTAACTGTGTATACTCTTGAGTGTCGACTACCACCGGTACTAACAACTTCCACCTCCGAGACTCCCGATTCCCATGAAAAACTTCGTACTATTTGTCATGTAGCTTTTCGGTTGTTTTCATTAATCACTTTAGTCAATACTTCGCAATAAACATGACCTGCCCTTATCATGTTAGTTGCTTCATTTCTATGGTGTACAAACCATGAGTTAAGTCTAAGATATGTTGCTCTAACAAGTGCAGTAATTGGCAAGGCTCTTGCTCATTTGAGAACAACATTCACACATTCTGCTAAGTTCATCGTCATATGGCCGTACCGTCTCCCATCATCATATGATTGAGTCCATTTTTCTTTTGGGATCTTATCTAACCAAGCTGCTGCCCTCGAGTTTTTTTGACGCAATAGAGCAAGCATTCGCTCGAATCGATGTCGCATCAATTCATACCTTGCAACAAGTTCATTATTATTAACATAAATCACATAAACAAACCATTTTACATAAATCAGATTCAATTCAATACATACCCATTTCAATGACTTTTTCTTTCATATCATTATCTCAGAACTCCTTGTTGAAATTGCTATCAACATGAGGAATGCAATATACAGATTGCCCATCACACCATTGTGGGAGCTCAGTACGTAATGCACCCAACAAACTTGTACCCCTATATGATATTATACAAATATTTGGTTGTGGGGTATGTTCGAAGATTGTAGAAAAATCATTCCCTTGCTTCTTTGGTCTCTCCTTCCATAATGGCAAATGCTACTGGAAATATACGTCTATTACCATCTTGGGAACTAGCTATTAGCAATGTTCCAGTAAATTTTCCAGTTAAAAATGTGCCATCCACTTGAAGGATTGGTTTGCAAAAACCAAATCCTTCAATGCATGGCTTGAAAGCCCAAAAAACCATATCAAGAATTAAAGTATTATGTTCTTCATGGTTAGATGTAGATGTTGAATATCTTACAATTGTACCTGGTGCATAATATTGAACATCATTCAACCAACGAGGTAACTCCTTGTACGATCCCTCTCAATCACCATAAATTTGGGACATTGCTATTTGTTTAGCAGTCCAAGTCTTCCTATATGTCACCGTATAACCAAAATGAGTGACCACTTCTTTAACTAATACTTTAATTGGTATACTAAGATCTTCTGATACTAGTTGAACAATGCAGTTTGCGATGAAAGATGACTTCAACTTCGTGTGATCTTGACAAATATTAGTGGATACACAAGTGTGTCTTCCACTAATTTTTCTAATCTCTCAAATATCACGGTTCACACTTTTCGATGCCTGAAGTCTCCATTCACACGCAACCCCATAATATTTATATTTTGCAACATATCTATCTGGCCTAGACTCATCCACATGGTTATCAGCAGAATTCCTAATATGAAATTATTTTACAGCATTTATTGTTCTTATTTAATCATTTTCTATAAAAATATTTCTAAAACTAAACAAAGCAATACACATGTCACGCTTGTACTGATCAGAGGAGGTAAATTATCTCATGCTTTACGAATATATTGTTCTTTTATTTTTTATGTTTTAACTTTAATATCGATATGAGACCAAATAATACGAGTTTGTTTGGGAGTTGAATTTTAGAGGAGAATGAATGAAAATGAATGGCTTGAGAGTCATATTGTAAGTATATTTCATTGCTCATAGCCTTTCATTTTCTTTCTCTCTAAAATTCAACTCTCAAACTAACCCTATATCAATCATGGTTTAGTATTGACAAATCTAATTAAAAAATGTTTGCAGTTTTTTTTTCAAAAGTGGATGAATAATTTCTTCACACTTCTTATCCAAGCCCTTTCTTTTATAAAGAGCACCTTGATGATATCCTCGTCCTAACCATATAAATATTCTACACATCACTTTTTTTAAAAGCATTAATTTGAGTAGTTAGCGAACAAATCATTTTAACAATCAATTATTTTTTAACAGATTTTATGAAATCACGTTTACTTTTTTGATATATTAACTGCAATATGATTATAAATACGTTTTTTAATCGTGTGAAATTAAAAATAACTTTTGTTGAGATTGAAGGAGTTCAAGCATTGGAGATTTTATTTAATATCCATTAATTAATAAAAACATTCTTTCATTTGTTAGCTAATTGAATAACCATACAGTTGAGCATTGCACCATATTTTAGACTCAATCCTTTATGATTTTACGAAGGATATATTGATATTGTGATGTGAGGTACACTTGAATTCTCTTATATTGTATTGGGCTAAAAGTCAAATCTTCGATTTGTGTGACTGAAATTTATCGAAAGAGATAATCACGTACTCTGAAAGAGATTAATTATTTAATCAAAGGATCAGGAGATACTCTTAGTCCTACAATAAACTTTTATGATGTTAGTTTTATGACTTCAACTTATATATTCTTTAATTAATCTACTTATTAATATACTTCTTTCACTGTCGTGGTTTGTTTAGAAAATAAAATAACAAAAGCTTATCCAAAAATTAAAATAATTTTTTCATAATTTTGAGAAGAAAATAACGCATCTTCTAGTATAAGGAGATAAGTTATCACATTCAACCAATAAAATCATGACATGTGTCATATTTAACTATTTTATACAAAACTATTTCTAAACAAAACAAAACATTACATATGTCATATTTTTATTGGCTGAAAGAGATAAATTATCTCCTGTAATGAGGAGATTTTTATTCGGTTTTTAGAATTAATGGATATTGTTGTTACCATAGTTTGCAGCAAGTCTAAGTGGCACAAAATAATACTTATTGGTTGTGCCAATTCTTTTCCCTCTTCCCTCAATATTGACTACTAGTGTCAGTTCTTGAAATGTCCACAATATGACTACTTGTAGATTTCCCCCTCAATACTGACTACTAGTGTCAGTTCTCGAAGTATGTGCCAATTCTTAGTGTCATGGAAAGAAATGGGGAGAAGTTTGCCGGAAATGTATCGGCGAAAAATATGAGAGATAAAGAAAAAGTTGGATGAAAGCGCATTCAACTTGGGGCGAGTTATAATGAGGGGAGAAAACTTCTATTTATAACATGAGATTTTTTCCAAGTTCATCATCTCTCCAATGTGAGACTTGAAAGTTGTTTTTTCAAAATTCTTCTATGTGAGACTTCAAAGTTTTTTAGATTTCATATTTAAAAGTAAAGTTCCTATTAATGCATTTCATCAAACCAAGTTCCAAGGATACACACAATCAGATATCAAATTGATAATTTACCCTTACTTTTGGTTCATTTGTCCAATGAAACGTGTGCACCACCAAAAACCATTGCTTATGCTACCAGTGGTAGTTGGGTGTCTGGCTAAGAATCTAGATATATATTTTGACCAAAAATATTTGCTCAGGTTGATCAAAAAAGATTTGATTGAAGTTGGTGTGATTAAAATGCCACTAGTTTGAGATGAAATTTAGTAGATGTTAGCTTGGGAAGCTCATCTGTCGCATAATTTATGCACTATGCCATCAGTTATGAATGATGAAAAAAATATATTTAATATATGGAATGGCATAAATACTGAGTTTGTATGAAAAATGATAGGGACACCCCTGAAAGTCCGAAACATTCAATTTGTTGCTGATAATGACTAAAAATCCTAGTTAGGATTATGGTGTAAAGATCAAACCAAACCTTATTAAAATCTTGCGTAAACTTATCACATTATTATGATTGTTAATTAAATTTGTTTATTAAAAACATTGACACTCTACCATAATTAACTTTAATTTAATATATTTATGCAATAATTTATCTTTAGAGAAAGGTACATAGCAAATATATGTATTGTTTTGAAAAGTCAAAATGCCTGGATATGCGCTTAGCCCCTCACCTGAAGAGAAAAGAAAACCATGTGTACCTATTAAATATACATATGTATTCCTTCCTTTGACCGATAAAAGTTATTGTATATTTAAAATATTTTTTTCCAATCACACACTAACTAGTTGAATAATTTGTTTTCACCATATCATATATTTTACAGTAACTAGAGTTTTCACTTTTCATGGCCACTAATATTAAGGATTAATCATAAATAAAAATTATATAGATTAGAATTTTAGAAAAATTACACAACTAACTATCAATCCTTTTATTAATAGCATAGATAGATTATGTGTTATTGATGGCGATGAAGATAAACTCTTGTGGTATCTTCATAGGAGTACTAGTAATCACATAACCATCAACATAGAGGTATTCACAAATTTTGATGAGAAATACAAATGCCAAATAGTTTTTGGAGATTTCACAAAGGTCCCATTCAAGGAAAAATGATGTTCTTATTCTTACAAGATGAAGCCAATGTTATTTCCATGGACAACAAATCAGATATAGTATTAAAGAAGAATCACATGTTCCATGATCAAAGCAAACGAATAGATACCATTTTATTTCATAAGAGTATGTTGAGAAAAAAGATATGGAACTCTCCCATGTGAAAAATTGTGATCAAGTAGTTGATATTTTCACAAAGTGGTTGAAGTTTTAAGTTTTTTGCTAGGATATATATGCGTGCTCAGATTGGAGTCATAAAGAAGTTTAAGGAGGATTTTGGAAACTTAAGAAATAAACTTATACATCACGTAAAAGTAAAAGCAATGGGTCTTAAAAGTAAAACCCAAAACTATAAGAGTATCTAGGCAAGCACATTTTCTCCCAAGGACAATTAATCAATGGATCTTCTCGAATCAACATTCACATCTCCAGTTAGGGATGGGGATCACTTGTCCTCAATTATATTTTATTTCCTGTCCCAAACCAATCACATGTTGACATGTGAATAAAATAATATTTCTAAAACAAAACATAACAAAAAGTAGTACATTAATTAGCTTGGTAGATTAAGTGAGACACCGTACTGATTGATAATGATAACAGATGGCACAAAAAAATATCTAGGGTCATGAAAATTTTCTTTTGGTATATTGGAAAAGAAAGAAGAGGTACTAAAGTAAGAAAAAAAATATTAACGTCTAGAATTTAAGACCTTTTAAGAGGAACCGAATCCCAAATTTGCAAGCTATCTTGAACGGGTTGCGTAATCCTTGACAAAGAGTCCACTAACCTATTATCCTCTCTCACCAAAAAGAGATGCATAAATATAATATCATCTATATAAGCTCTCTACATAAATTGACATTCATGAACTTTGAAAGAATTCATATTTTAATTTAATGTTTCTCTGAAATTCTCCATTTCCATTAATACTTTTGACTTACAATAGGCATATATCATATAATTCGGATGCTTGTCATCTCAATAAAAACTGTAATGATATTAACATTGTGAGTGAGGAAGGAAGACTTATTTAATAAAAACGTTTAAAGGCTAAAAAAATCTCTATGGATCGAATTATAATTATAGGTAAAATATTGGGAACAAAACTTAATTTAACTCCTAATGCATATCTCTATTTTGTTCCATAATTTCATCATTGACATGGACCTTGAATCTTATCATAATTGATTAATAATCACACCACTTGAACTAATCAAAGTCACTTTCATGAAGGTTAGAAGTGGGCTTCACTTTGTTTTCATCCAAAAGTTGCATTGTTGATTGTATTTATTACTTCCCTTTATCTTATATCACATTAGGTCATTTAGGTGTGTTAGGTTGACAGTTGATCACCTCGTTCTCATTTTTTCAATACCTATTAACTGCCAAAACCACACCAACTTCTCTCTATGCATTCGTTTTCTTTATTTGTCAACCTCTCAAATTTAAGATGTCTTCTAAAAATGAAAAATGGTTAACTCTTATGATTATCTACAAAAAAAAAAAAGTATATTAACAATGTGCTGATTCAGTGATGTAAGCCCTCACTAGATTCTCAGGATGACCAAAATATCAAAGATTCGATTCATGTGAGCAATATTTGTTGGAAGAAATAGTCATACACCCCGAAAGAGATTAGTTCCTTACCCAAAATAGTATGAGGATAAATTTGTTAGTTCAAAAAATCTACAATAATGTATACACATTTTCGAATGGGTTTAATAAAAACAGAAAAAATAATCCTCATATGCCTGCTATTGAATCAGGTTTACATAATACTCATACAAGTTTATACAATACTACCATTTTAGGAAGAATATAAATATTAGTGAATTTCGGAGTACAAGTTATTGTAATATAACTCCAAATCAATTATAAGTTAGACCACTCTTGCCTTATTTTATCTTTAGGAAGAATTTATACTTTAAACTTACATCATATTATTTTTGTCTATATAATTTTTATTTATGTCAATATTAATTTATAATATTAAATTTTTATCTGCCTTAAAAACACTAGTATCAAAATCCCACGGAGCATGATTGATGATTTTTGGTGTCTAAGGGACTTTGTTTCACATGATTTAGTGTTTTAGACTTTATTGGACTAATATTCCTAAAATGAGTTAATTTGGAATTATTTGACCTCATTAAATCTATTATCATTTTCAGATCATATGTGACACCAATGACATTTTGGGCATTATAGAAGTGAAGGATATGTGTTCAAGTAAAAACTGTATTTTTATTTTGGGAGTTTTTATTTGTAAATTCGGTTTTAGTTTTGGGCCCATTGTTTAGGGCCCATTTTCGGTTTTACTCTTTGTAAAAGAGGGAACCTGAATTCCACTCTCACTCTCTACATTCACTCTCACTCTCTTTGTGATATACTTGTCCCTTGTGAGAATTTGAGCCTTAATTGTGGATGAGTTGATGTATGCCATCTAATATTCTTTCATGTGTGATTGCACTCTTGATTACTTGCACTCTAGAACTTGACTTGTTTCTTGTTGATACTTGATATTCACATGCACATATTGAAGTGATCTAGGCATTTCTTTTGAATAAGCCACTTAGCCATATAAGCATACCTTAAATGAATTTATCCTTTGATAGTCCCTTTGAGACTTTTACCTCTTTCATTGTTATTTAGCTCATTACAAGCTTATAAGTGAAAAATCATGATTGTCCTAACCTTAGGAAATTTTGGAGCTTTGGAATTGTTTTGGGAATAAGTATTAAGTAAGAAATGGTGCATTGTTCTTCAAATCTTGTGGATTCTTGGTTATGTCTTAATGATGGTTAATACAATTGTGTACATAAGTGTTCATAAAAAAAACAAAAAAAGAATGAAAATCAAGAAGAAAAACAACAAAAAGAGAAACAAAAGTGAATAAAAGGTTGAGTAATGCAAATAAGATTGGAATTAGAGATTTGGTCTTATTTTGGGTTGATTTTTGCTTACTTTTTACTTATTCCCCATTGCTCTTCTATTCCATTTGATTTTACCTACATATCCCATATTTATCCTATATTGTCCTTGGCCCTATTACAAACTTGAAAAGTCCTTTTGATCTTTATGTGCATGTGCCTATGATGTTGATGTTAGAGGCTGGTCAAACATAAGGTTGTGTTTGTTTTCATGAAGTGTTTTGAGTGTAAACACTTGCAACCTAAGACATATGATTGTAAACACTTTAGAGAACATATCTTGTGAGGTTCTATCATTGTTGTGACTCGCTTCTTGGTTTGATTAGTTTCATGGCATACTTGAATTCATTGGATGATGTTCATGGATATCTTGATTTGATTCTTTACTCTTGTGTGTTTGATTTTGCCCATTTCATTGCATTTCCAAGATTTCATTGTGAAGTATGTGATTTTCTTAGATGTTTCATTTTCTAGTTTTTGTGATCTTCTTGCGTGACTCACTTTGGTGCATATCGGTTAGCATAGTCTTATTTCTTGATTTTGTCAAGAGTGCAAAAGGTTAAGTGTGGGGGTATTTGATGAATAATATATTACACACTATTCATAACCTTAATTTAGCATGATTGATGATTCTTGGTGCCTAATGGAGTTTAACATGGTTTAGTGTTTTAGACTTTATTGGACTAATATTCCTAAAATGAGTTAATTTGAGATTATTTAGCCTGATTAAATCTATTATCATTTTCAGATCATATTTGGCACCAATAGTATTTTGGGCATTATGGAAGTGGAGGATATGTGTTGAAGTGAAGATTGTATTTTTATTTTGGGTGTTTTTATTTGTAAATTTGGTTTTAGTTTTGGGCTCATTGTTTAGGGGCAATTTTCGGTTTTACTCTTTGTAAAAGAGGGAACCCGAATTCCACTCTCACTCTCTACATTCACTCATTTTAGAATTCTGTTTTCTCCTCTTCTTCTTTGCTAGGGTTTCACATCTTCTTCATTTTCGGTTTTCATTCATCTTCTTCATTTTCGGTTTCTTTCTTCCACTCAATGGAAGGCTAAACTTGTAGACTAAATTCCTTTGGTAATGTATCATAACTCTTGAGGTTTTGTTAATAATGCATTTTCGGTTTCTTTATTGTTGATTTCTTCTATGTTAGAAACTGGTTTATGAGTTTATCTTCGCTTTGGTGATTTACTCTCTAGTGCATGAATGTTTAGTTCGTGTGAATTTCTTAATCGTTTCATGCTTATGCTGATTTCGCTTATTTAGAGGCTAAGGTTTTGGAACTTTGAATTGATCATCGCTTAGTTAATTGATTCTCAACAAATTCGGAAGTTAATGGTTGGAATTTGAAAATAATCTTTTGAAATGGAGGATTGAGTTGTAAACAAACGAACCAAATGGATTTAGCTGTTTTATTACATTACTTAACTACTGTTTCTGAATTTGATTAACGTTCGTACTATCCAACAACAAAAAACCCCTTGTGTGTGTGAGTATAAGGTGTTTGAAGCTTTGCTTGAAAGATACTACTTGAGAAACGACCTAGGAGTCACTTCTTAGTACTGCAGTTTTTAATTGTTATATTATTAATATGGAAAGTTTATAGTGTAAAACGAAGTCTATTAATTTTACATTATTAAATTAATCATTTTTAAGATGAAACTTTCTATTTTAGTATCACAACTACTATTCTCCTGTTCTATTGTGACGTATTAATATTCCTACAGAAATTTTATATAAGATTATATCCATCTTATGGTGTTACTAATTGTTCTTTGGTATTAAGAGGGAATGGTTGATAATGGATGCAGAGTGATAGATGATGAATATCCTGTTGAAGATGAAGGATCAGGGCATCTGGTCGGAATGTCGTCTAGACCCACATGGGGAGGTACCTGAAAAGGTTCTCCGGCGATCAAGTCATTTAAGTATTCTAGAGAGATAAAGAGAGTAAATAAGAGAGAATTTGGAGCAATAAATATAGCAATAAATGAGAGAATGATGAATTAATTATACTGTCTGTGTGATCAACCTTATTTATAGGGTCCATAGAGTGTTGAGATGGCATTACATTATTGGCCAACACCTGCACCTAATGGGTACAAGGGATGCATTCTGATCGTCCTTACTTGTCCTGTAGATTTCCTCTTGTCAATTTGTCGAGGGCATGTAGAAAATGCAGGCGGCGTGGCAGGCGGTCCTAGCTGACATTGAGGGCGAGTCAGCGACGCATTAATGATGAGGTCAGGGGAGTATTTATGTTGTGTCAGGCGGATTTATGTTGTATCAAGAGCATTTATGTTGTGCCAGGAGAATTTATGACATACATCAAAAATGGGCCTGTCTGAGGCGGTCTGGCCTACCCTGGGCGAGTAAGTATGATTAAGGTCGAATGTAGGCTTTGTCCAGAACGGGTTAGAGAGCACCCAAATTTATCCGGGGTATAACAGTTGCTCCCAGTCTATTAGGTCGATCGAAGGCGGCCGAGGTGATAAACTTAGGAAGTTCTGGCTTGAAAGGTGTAGATAGCCTCTAGGCATAGGCGTAGGTTATGATGGCTTTCCATCCTCACCAGATACGTGGAAGGATTGTTGGCGTTTCGTCTGAGCCACCACCCGGATATATGTGCCACCGTTAGATTGTTCACGAGTGTTTTTTGGACGGATGGATGTGCGTTTGGGCTGGGCCATTGAGGATATTTGGGCTTGGATATTTTTTTATAAATAGAGTGTCCTTCCTTTCTAGGTTTTTCATTTTGTTTCCTATGATCCTTCTGATCATTCTTGAATCCAAGCGAGTTTTATCTTTCCAGAAGTCTCCTTACTCTTCAGTCTCCTTCAACCGGTAATTTCCTTTCCTTTCTAATTTTTTAATTATGCTCGATGGGGATTCAATCTTGGACAATTTAGATATCTTGTCTAGGGCCCCGCCTATCTTTACATCCTCCGTTTCCTATCATCGAAGGCGCCGGTCTATCCGGGGACGGTCTTGACAGTTATCTCTTCCTGCCCTTTTGTGTGACTTAAGGGGGGAGCTAGCAAGAGCGAGGGTGGTGTCCTAGACTGGGCGTCCTTTAACAAGAAGTGGCGTTCGGTCTTGGATGGTATATCAAGTTTGGAGTCTGACACTTCTTCTGATGACATGTCACATATGAGGAGGAATTTCACTGATCGTGCTGACCAGTATACGCTCCCGCCGGAGATGATAGGCCTGAAGTCACCTTACTGGTGGGTTGACTGGGAGGTTGTTGGTAGCGCCTCCTTCTATTTGTTAGAAAAGTAGCCTTAGGTGGACAAGCTAGCTTACCCGACTGAAGGCATCTAAATACGCAGTCCGAACAATAAGGACCAGGTCTGCTAGGATATCTTCCTGGAGAGTGGCGGTCGTCATAGCTTTTATATGTACGAGTATTCCTACTACCGGATTGACGTGAGGGTTCCTTTCGATGAGTGGACTGTCGAGGTGTTGTAGCATCTCCAAGTGGCTCCTTCCCAACTTCACCCCAACTCCTAGGGGTTCATCCGAACTTTCAAGATTTTCTGCAAGGTCACGGAACGTCCATGCACACTTCGCTTATTCTTCTGGATGTTCCGAGTGGCGCATAACACCAACAAGGACGAGAATAACGCCAGCCGGCGTGGATGGACATCGCTTCAGTTCAGAAACGGGTGTGCCCTTTTATAGGCCTTTGAGGGGTCCGTGAAGGGATGGAAGACCGGTTTTTTCCGGATAAAAGTAGTCGGTGAGCAGGACACTTGGGAAAATGGGCCTGATGGTCAACCACAGTTCCCGTTTTCCTGGGATATGGGGATCCATAAAAAACCGGCGAAGTCATTTAGCTTCTCGTATGAGCAGCTGAGTCACCAGGAAAGGGAGGTGGCGGATGAGATGTTATCCTGGATAAAGGATGGTCGTGTTGTGGTGTGTTATAAGTTAGTCCAGGGGATCATATTTTTGAGGCGGAAGTCGGTGAGTATCTGGACTTATTTCTTTTTTGGGATATTTTTGTTTGGTTTTGACTTTGTTCTTTTTCTCTTTTTTCCAGCAACTTCTATGAGTGACTAGTCTGATCGATCAAATCTTCTGAGGAGGGCTGCTCTGAAGAGGAAAAGCACGAAGGTCACCAAAAAGGTGAGGTTTGACTCGCCAGCCCGTTTGGAATCTTCTCGGGGGATGGTTCATCCACTGGTCCAGCATAAGTCTTGCCCGCCCGGTCTGAGCTGCCAACTCCTGCCATACCTATACGTGCTGAACCTCCAACTCTCATTGTGCCCGCCCTGACTGACGTCCATCTAGTCGATATGACCGAGGATGAAGCTGCCCCTACTCCCCGTAATGAGGATTCGGCTAAGGGGAAGTCCCTTGGAGGCAGTAAAGGGAAAGCTTCCGTCAAGCGTTCTTTTCTGTACCATATTCCCAAGGCGATGGAAAATGACCTACTAAGTGACCGATATGATGAGGAGAGTCCGGGAGGTAGGGGTTCTGATTGCTTCAGTGGCTAAATACCTCAAGGGTGAGGGGGTAATGGCCACCCGAGTTGGAGAGAATGCTCTGGCCAACCTCCAAGAGCGGCATTCAGCTAACCTTCATGAGATGGAGAAGAAATACATCGAAGCACTGAAGGTCCAAGAGGAGCAGAACCTGGCCGCCAGTGAGCAGCTATCGACGATGACTCTCCAACTACGGGATGCTCGGGAGACGGTGCTGCAAGCTCAGGTGGATATGGGGGCAGCCCAGCGAGAGATAGAGGCCCTCTGTGATCGCCTTGGCCAAGCTGAAAAGGAGAGACATCATCTTGGGACCAAGTTACAGTTGGTCGAGGAACGAGAAGAGACGGGCAACGGCGACATTGTCCGGCTAATTGAGGAGTTGGCTCAACTGAAGGCATCTTATGAAGACTTAGAGGATGACGTTGTTACGACGGCTAATGTGGGATGGGAAAATGCCTTCGACCAAGTCCGATTGGTCTTTCCTGATGTTGATTTCTCTTGGACCAGGATAGATGCCAAGGTCACCTCCGAGGGGGGAGCTGGTTGCTGATGATGGGGACGACTTGTTGTAGCTTCTGGTCCCGGGTAGGAGCAGTGGGGGGTTGTAGATCTCTGTTTTTTTGTTTTGTTTTTTATTTTCTGAATGTAAGAGGTTGGATTTTATCTGATGTACAATGAATGAAATGTTTTTCCTTATCATGTTTTGTTGCCGAGCAATCATTATCTCTTTACTTTTTCAAATAATAAATGGACTTAAATTTGAACAAGTGTCGAACATCCAGGGACTCAAATAATAATGAACTCGAACGCTTTGAACATCTGGTGAATCAAATAATAAATGGACTTGAATTTGCACAAAGATTGAACGTCCGGGGACCCAAATAATAATGAACTCGATGGTATGGATCTTTTGGGTAGGGTCGGTAATGGATGCAGAGTGATAGATGATGAATGCCAGGTTGAAGATGAAGGATCAGAGGATCTGGTTGGAATGTCGTCTAGACCCGCTTGGGGAGGTACCTGAAAAGGTTCTCCGACGATCAAGTTCATTAAGTATTCTAGAGAGATAAAGAGAGTAAATAAAAGAGAAGTTGGAGCAATAAATATAGCAATAAATGAGCAAATGAGGAATTAATTATACTCCATGTGTGATCTCCCTTATTTATAGGGTCCAGGGAGTGCTGAGATGACATTTGGTTATTGGCCAGCATCTAACGGGTACAAGGGATGCACTTTGATCATCCTTACTTGTCATGTGGATCTGCTCTTGTCGAGGGCAGGTAGAATGTGCAGGCGGCGTGGCAGGCGTCCTGCTAGCTTAGACTGAGAGCGAGTCAGCGCCGCATTAATGACGGGGTCAGGGGAGCATTTATGTTGTGTCAGGAGCATTTATGTTGTATTAGGAGCATTTAAGACATACATCAGAAGTGGGCCCGTCTGAGGTGGGTCTGGGCTATCCTGAGTGGGTAAGTATGATCAAAGTCGAATGTAGACTTTGTCCAAGATGGGTTAGAGAACATCTGGATTTATCCGGGGTAGAACACTAATAAAAATAATTTCACTTGCATTAACAATTGTAATATACTATTTATTTTTGCAAGAATGGAACAATGTACCCAAACAAACCCATCAATTTGGATAAATAATGCATTGAGTTTTTGCTTTAGCTTGAAACTTTTTGTTTAATAAAATTTTGAATGCTACATAAAAAAAGTATGGATATAACAATTTTAAAACACTTACAACAATCCTATCCCTAATATAACATACTAGAGTGTATGACAAACCTTATAATTATGTCCATGCTTAATGGTAAGAAATATATTAAGTATTGTTGCTTGCTCATTTCATAAAGAAAATGACTAATTGAATACAAATAAGGGTAAATTGCACCTGGTGCATGGAGTTTGTCATGATAACATACATATTTCTCTTAGTTTTAAAATATCTAAAAATTTGTATTCTCAAATAATTTCAGTGTTTTGTCATTGTCATGAAGTCACTTTCCATATAATTAAACTCTGAAGATGTCAAAAACCATAAAATCTTTTGATATTTATAATTACTTCATAAATTAACATATCTAAAGCTATCCTAGCTTTCCCATTTATTATTTTATATTTGTATTGCACTTATGTTCTTTTTTAAGTTTTAACAACTGATCCATTTAAAATTAACAATATGTTATTTCTGTTACATGTTTCACACTTTTTTAGATTATTCAAAATACAAAACAAAATAGATGATCATAGTATTTTTAATGAGAAAAATATAATTTTATTGTAATTAAAATATAGATGTTGATTAAAATTTACATTTTTCTTTATTTTTTTAGCATTTATCTCTTTATTAATACTAGTGCGACGAAGTACTTACCAGCCAACAATTTTACTTTATGGTGTCAAGTATATAAATTTTACATTATAGGTAGTTACACCACGTTTTCCTTTTATATATAGTATAGAAGTATATATATTGTAATTTTTATTCATTGCACTTTATAATTTATTTATATGTCTTTATTTTAATTGTAAAATGAAGGCAAGAAATTGATTAATATATTGATGATGATTATATATGATTATATAATTTTTTTTCTAGAAATTAAAGTGGCAAGGATAAAATAGGAAAATAAAAATTACACCATAAGTAATTACCTCATGTAATAGATGGAAAATTGAAAATGTCAATTCTAATTCTAAATATGTCATAATCACAGTGAAGGTACTCAATCAATTTCCACTACAAATAAATAAATGAAACAAAAACCTTTGTACATAAGCACACGTTATATATCCATCGCAACAAAAACAATGTTAATTCTCTATATATAATAAATATAGCATACACATAAATAGGACCATTTTGTTTCTAGGATGGAGCTTCTTAATTTTATGTTCTCTTGAAGGTAGAATATTAAATGAATCAAGTGGTCCTTCAATAATCAACAATAGTGAATGTGTGGCCATTGAATGGACCACGCTGTCCAATCTAATCTAGACTCAGTTTGCATTTGATCCCTCCCTTCATCCACGGGGCAAACTCCTCTCCAAACTCTTCTCCATTAATAGAGAGGTAAGTGCAATTTTTCTTTTTAATTTGAAGAGTATATTTATTTTATCATAATAAACATATAGATAGGTATAAATGTAAAAATATATTATATTTTCTATGGTTTTTGACATCACTTGCCTCTCTATTACTTGAGAAGAGTCTCATTCCTACATCCATTATTCCTAAATTCCCAAACATCTTCATGAATAAGAATAATTGTCATGGCACAAAAGCAGAAAACCATAGAAAAGAAGACAACTTTATCTTCAAGAATACATAAAAAAAAAAAGTAACGCTTGCAAGTTATTGGGGAATCTATGCGGGCCTCATTTAATGTTTTGCTAAATTATATTTACTATGTCTCTTCTTTAAAAATGCCCCCTTACAAAAGACCAATATAACTCTAATAAATTGTTCTCTAGTATTAGACTCTTTGATACTAAAATGTTATGAAATAGATTTATCTAATTAAAAAAATTGAACACTTAAATGTTTTCATGTAATCTGGGTACAACAGTAAGATCTCAATCTCTTTGTTAAAGAAGAGGAAATTGTAACTTTTAACATTAGAGGAAAAATAAATATAATTTAGTTAAATTTTAGGGGAGATCCATGTAATTTTCTAAAAAAGTTTTTATCATATCAAATACTTTTTAAATTTTTTATTTGGAACATATTAGCCAGTATTTTTGGAATACTCTTTCTTACATTATGTTATTTAATTTAATATACTTAAATTACAATTAGTTAATAATACATAAACCACCTTCAAGTTTTATATGTCTCTTTTCCTTTAACCATAGATCTGGGTTTACTGTTACGTATGGAGAGAAAATAAAAGCTAACTTAATATACATGAATGTTTTTGGTCCAAACATTATCACTTCTACAAGAGATAGGTAGATAAAAAGTTAATGTTATATAAATATATATTTAGTATATAAAATATATTATCCATCAAATTACACCTTATATAATATTATGAGTAAAAAATATATGCATTTACAATGTATCAATTTTATATAATATTACTGCATCATTCATTACATGTTTTCTTATTATTAACTCTTTAAAAAATAATATAAATTAATAAGGAACATATATTAACTGTATATAAAAACAAGATATACATATATTGAGAGTATAAATGATGATAAGTGTATCATTCAATATTTACATTATCTTGGTGGATAAATATTAAACTCTGAATACATTTTGTTGCCATTTTGTTGTATTTGTTTTTGTAGTAACTCTATGCATTTCTACTTTTGTCTTCTGAAACTGTCCTCTCCAACTCACATTTAGATTCTTATCTCTCTTACCACTTTTCTTTGAACTCTTTTCCCTCTTCATTCCTTCTCACTTCTACACTTCCTTCTTTTGCACTTCTTTTATTAGCAACGTTTCCACAAAAACACGTTTCTGGTTTCACTTCACCTTTTTTCTCTGTTGTTAACTGGTGAGTTTCTGTTCCCTAACTCAGTTTTTTACGTTACACAACACAACATGTTTCTTTTTTGTCAACCTTATTTGCTGTCAATGTTCTGATCTGTCTGCCACTGTTCCTAGAATCTGTGTTCTGTGTCCCTATGTGCCTGCTTAAGTGGAAAGCTCTGTTTTGTTTGATTGGTTACTGAGTAAAAAAAGCTGAGTAGGATATAAGAAAAGGGTAGGAAAAAAAATTGTTTTTTTATATTAATCTCACTTGGGATTTCATTAGCAGGTTGAAATTTTTTCATCATCATTCTGATCTTCCTCTTGGATGAACAGAAAATAGATCAAGTTTCTAGATTTATACATTTCAGCTTGGTAGCAAGGATTGAACTTTTCTTTTTCATCTTACCAAGGTATCCCAGCTTTGTTGATCTGAGACTAATTTTAGTTAAGTCTTTCTCAAAATAATTTTGCAATATATATTGATATATGTGAAATACTTGGTTTCTACCTATGTGGTCTGGGTTTGTTGCTGCATATTTTCTGTATAATAGATTTTGATGAATTTGACCTTTGGATATATATGAAGAGGGTGGTAAGTATTAAGGAACAATTTGTAGATTATTATTCTTAACCAATTTTGGTTGTTTAAGTTCAACAAAGTGATGTCAATCACCAGCTTTGATTTTCAACTTTTTCAACCCAAGACTTTTATTCTTTGGAGTGCTGTATACTTAGGATGACTTTAAGAATTAAAGCCTAGAATTGACCTAGTCAAATTCAAATATAATGAACCAAATACCATGGAAATCTATTAATCTATTACTAGTTTCATGTCATTTCACAATTTGTTTATGATTAATGCACCTTGTGGCAGGTATATGAATGGATTGGATAAATGGTCAATAGGGTATTATCAGAAGAAGATATAAGAAGAGATGAAAGAAGAATCAACAGGACTAATCATTGGGATTTCAATAGGTGTGGTTATTGGAGTTGTTTTAGCAATTACTGCATTGTTCTGTCTTAGATATCATCGGAAGCTTTCACAGATAGGCAATAGCAGTTCCCGGAGGGCTGCTACGATTCCTATTCGCGCAAATGGTGCTGATTCATGTACTATTCTATCAGACTCAACCTTAGGTCCAGAGTCACCTGTGAAGTCAGGACGAAATGGCATGTCCTTCTGGCTTGATGGATTTAAGAAGAGTAATGTGGTTTCAGCATCTGGAATACCAGAATATTCATACAAGTATGTTCTTTTTATATGGAATTCCCTTCATGTTCCATTCTTCTTCTTTTTAGATCAACCTACTCTAAACTCTTAATCTTCTATATATATACATGCCTTCACACTATGAATAGTAATTAGCTCACTATTTTTTTCTTATATGGAATGTGTAATGAATCACACTTAAAATTATTATACATGTTAAAATAGGTTGTTGATTTTGATTCATCAATATCTTCTGTCTATATTCAAACCAAAAATGATATACTTTGTTTGAAGATTTGCAAATTATAGTATCTACTAATTGTTTCAACTTTCAAGAAGTGAAGAGGAGTCATGTTCGGAATTATTTGAATTCGACCGAGCAACTCTTTCGTGTTTCTGATTCACGATATTGTTTATGCTTCAGGGATTTGCAGAAGGCGACATGCAACTTCACAACTCTCATAGGACAAGGAGCATTTGGTCCTGTTTATAAAGCTCAGATGTCAACTGGGGAGATTGTTGCAGTAAAAGTTCTAGCAACTAATTCTAAACAAGGGGAGAAAGAATTCCAGACAGAGGTAAACATGGTTCAAAATAATCATTTCTTGTTACTTAGGCAACTCCTTTGATAGAATTAGTCTGTGTTTCATGACATAACTTTCAGAGTAAAGTGAATGTAAAATGTAGTAATTTGGTAAGTTCATGGAGAAAGATAGACACCTTAATAAAACATGGTTGAGATGTGAGTGGGAATTGATGTATGGTTATCAATTTGGAAAATTGGTAATTTGGTAGTTCTACAATCTGTAGGTATCATGTACTTAATGTTTCTGTATGATCTTTATGCTTCATCCGAAATCAGAGTAATTTGTGAAATTTAACCTTTCATGCTGTTTTAATTTTTCTCAGGTTATGTTGCTGGGAAGGTTACACCATAGAAACTTGGTCAATTTGGTTGGATATTGTGCTGAAAAGGGGCAACATATGCTTATATATGTCTACATGAGTAAAGGCAGCTTGGCTTCTCACTTGTACAGTAAGTTTTCTATCTACTTGCCAAACTTTAAGTCCTAAACTCTTCCAACTTGTACATAAACTTTTTCTTATTACTTTTGGTACTACTAAGAGTATCCCCTCATACCTTGAGTAATGAACTAATCCCTTTCGGGGTGTGTGACTGTCTCTCCCAACAAGTGTCGATCCCAGGAATCGAATCCTTGACCTTTTGGTCATTCTGGGATCTAGCAGACCTTACACCATTAGATCAACACATTGTTGGTAAACTTTTTTCGTATGAAGTAACAATTGAACTTTTCTTGTCTATATGTTCAGGTGAAGAAAATGGGGCACTAGGCTGGGATTTGAGGGTTCATATAGCTTTAGATGTAGCAAGAGGCTTGGAGTATCTTCATGATGGGGTAAGTTTGCATGTGATATGCACTAAGATTATTATGCTTTGTATATATAGTTATATAATTGTATGTGTTGTTGTTACTTCAGGCAGTTCCTCCTGTTATCCATAGAGATATCAAATCTTCCAATATTCTCTTGGATGAATCCATGCGAGCCAGGGTAATGTTGAATGATTAAGTGCAATTTTGTTCTAGTCATTATTGGTTATGAACTTTTGATGCTTCTTTTAGTCTATAGTTGGTAATGCTGAAATGTATTAAACAGGTTGCTGATTTTGGGCTTTCAAGAGAAGAAATGGTGGATAAACATGTAGCTATTAGGGGTACCTTTGGCTATCTTGACCCTGAGTATATATCTTCAGGGACATTCACTAAGAAAAGTGATGTATATAGTTATGGAGTATTGCTCTTTGAACTTATAGCTGGCCGAAATCCGCAGCAGGGTCTTATGGAATACGTCGAACTTGTATGATATTTCGCTCCCTATTTTGATTCATAAGAAATATCATCTCTCATTATTAATTATTAGATAATCAAATCGATGAACTAGAATCCATCACAATGACTATGACATATTGTGTGACTGCAAATGTCATCATGATATACGAAGTATATGAAAACAAGTTATTGCTAAGCATTTGTTTGATGATGAGAAATTATTGCATGGTTCAGTTCGAGATACATCTAAATCATTAATGATGTCAATGTCATTGGGTTAGGACCATGCAATAATTTCTTACTCTAGTGAAATTGTTTATCAAAAGGCATTGTTGTAATAACACATTATGCATAACCCCATCTTTTATCCTAATGAATTCTATGGATGGATTAATAGGCAGCAATGAACACAGAGGGAAAAGTTGGTTGGGAAGAAATTGTTGATTCTAGGCTCGAGGGAAAATGTGAGTTCCAAGAGCTTAATGAAGTGGCTGTCCTTGCCTACAAATGTATCAACCGTGCCCCACGGAAGCGCCCTTCCATGAGGGACATAGTGCAAGTGTTGACAAGGATCCTTAAATCAAGGCACCATAGGAATAATCATAACAAGTCCTTGTCAGCAACAGCAGATGAAGTTTCCATTGATGTTGATCACACAGAAAACAAGAATTATGTAACTGAACACAGGAGAGATGAATCTATGGATAGTGCAGCTGACATGGATGATTTGTAGCAAATTGGTTTTGCATTTAGATTTTTCTCGTTCTTTGGAGTTAACTTTTTTTTAGTTTTTTGTGCCTTTGGGTATAACATGGTTGTAACAAGACGGAATTCTGGTTATGTCTGTTTGCGAGTTGTTTTTTTGGAAGGGAAGGAAGTGAAAGGGAAGGCTTTCCAGCCATCTCACATGTGTATTTAATGGTTTTGAAGTCTTCCATTCCCATTTTCCCCCTCCAAAAACCAACTCGCAATGAACCTAAGTGTTAGTTTGGGAGTTGGATTTTGGAGGGGATGGAAGGGAAAGGGAAGGCTTGGAAGCCATGAAATACACTTGTGAGATGACTCCCAAGCCTTCCTTTTTCCTTCATTCCCCTCCAAAATTCAACTCCCAAACAAACCCTAAAGGTTTTATTTTATAGTGACTTAGTTCACAGTGAAATACTTGTGTAGATTATCTTACAAAAAAATGAGAATTGAAAATTCATCTATTCCCTTTGAGCTCATTAACTTGTTGTTAGATGATGCAAAGGGAATTTCTTATCTTAGACCCTAGTTTATGTTTTTATTATGATTTTGCAACCAAAAAAAAATAGAGACATGAGTGATTTAATGATGTGCACTAGGCATTATTTTTCTGTAATTTTGGGCAACATTTTTTATTCAATTTCTTGGTATCGTGAATCCATTCACAAAGAAAAAGAAGAAAGAACTTGGAAGAATGAAAAGAAAGAGGAAAATATCTTGTAGTATTTCATGAAGAACCCAAGAGGTTTATATACAACTACTTGCCAAAGAAGGAAAGGAACAAAACTGAAATAACTAACTTAACTACCCTGAAGCCTAAAACAGAAAAGGAATGAAAAGACTATAACACCCTTATAACAAAAGCTAAAACCTTAGAAGAGAAGAATGAACAAGAACATAAAAGGGAAGAAGAATTATGAATCTAACAACCCCCTCAAGTTGGGCAATGTATATTACTAATGCCAAACTTGGAAATAAAATTTTTGAAAACCGAAGTTGGTAAAGCTTTGGTAAAATGATCTACCAACTGAGAAGACGATGGAATAGGGAGTAGATGGATCAATTTTTGTTGAATCTTTTCCCTCACTATATGGCAATCAATCTCAATATGCTTTGTTCATTCATGGAAAACCAGATTATGAGCCAAATAGATGGCTAATTTGTTGTCACAGTAAACAAGAATTGGTGCAGAATTAAGAATTTGAAGATCATCCAGTAAGTACTTTAGCCATTGAAGTTCACAAACCAAACTGCCAAGTGCTCTATACTCTACTTCGGATGAGGATCTGCTAACAGTGTTTTGCTTCTTTGTCTTCCAAGAAATCAGAGTTGAGCCCATGAATATACAAAAACTTGTAATGGATTCCTTGAATCAAGGAAGCAAGCCCAATTCGAGTCAGAAAAGGCAGAGAATTTTATAGGAGAAGAGGAAGAGAAGAAGAGACCTTGTGCAGGGGAACCTTTGAGATAATGTAATACTCGTAGAGCAGCTTTGTGGTGTGAGTCAAGAGGATTGGTCATGAAGAGACTCAATTGTTGAACTGCATAACATATATCGGGCCTGAAAATTGTTAAGTAGAGGAGTCTTCCCACCAGTCTTCTATAGGAAGAAGCATCTTGAATAGGAGTGCCTTTGTTTAGTTGTAGTTTAACACCAGGGTCAAAGGGAGTGGCAAATGGCTTTGTTGCTAAAGAACCTACATCTTCTAATAAAGACAAAGCATATTTTCTTTGATTCATATGTATGTTTTTATTGGATCTAGCTATTTCTAGCCCAAGAAAGTATCTAAGACTGCTCAGATTTTTTATTTTGAAAGCTTTATGAAGGGACAGTCTTAACATGGTGTATTTGAATCATGCTATTTCCAGCCAAGACCATGTCATCAACATAAACAAGGATGACAATGAATGAGTGTGTAGTTTTCTTAGTAAAGAGAGTCTGATCTGCATTTGAATGATTGTAGCCTAAAGAAATAAGTTTTGAAGATAGGATGGTATGTCATTCTCGA
Organism: Lupinus angustifolius; assembly: GCF_001865875.1. Taxonomy (NCBI): domain Eukaryota; kingdom Viridiplantae; phylum Streptophyta; class Magnoliopsida; order Fabales; family Fabaceae; genus Lupinus; species Lupinus angustifolius. The sequence goes on from NC_032018.1 coordinate 13,030,194, forward strand.
CTAGCTTGTTTCAGTCTATATAAGGACTTATGTAATTTGCATACAAGGCTGGAATCATGGGTCAAGAGACCAAGAGGTGGGGTCATGTAAACCTCTTCATGTAATTTACCATGAAGAAAAGCATTATTTACATCTAATTGCTCTAAGTGCCAAGAATTAGAGGCTGCTAAGGCAAGAACTAAACGAACTGTTATGATTTTTACTACTAGCGAGAAGGTATCAAAAAAGTCTACTCCTTCTAATTGGGTGTAGCCTTTGGCAACAAGCCTGGCTTTATACCTTTCTAGGGTCCCACCAGCTTTGGATTTTACTTTGTATACACATTTACATCCAATGGGAACCTTATCTGTGGGTAGAGGCATTAGAGTCCAGGTGTTATTGGCTTTAAGAGCCTGTAATTCATCTTGCATAGCAGCTTGCCAATGTGGTTGAGTTGATGCTTGTTTGTAGGATGAAAGTTCTTTAATAGCAATGATGGAAAGGCAGAAGTGTTTATAGGTGGGGGAGCAGTGATTATAACTAAGCACAGAAGAAATGGGATATAATGGTTTGGAAGAGAATGTGGTTGTCTTTGATGTAGTTTTAGCTAATAGGCAATGGTATTGACTTTAAGAGCCTGTAATTCATCTTGCGTAGCAGCTTGCCAATGTGGTTGAGTTGATGCTTGTTTGTAGGATGAAAGTTCTTTAATAGCAATGATGGAAAGGCAGAAGTGTTTTTAGGTGGGGGAGCAGTGATTATAACTAAGTATAGAAGAAATGGGATATAATGGTTTGGAAGAGGATGTTGTTGTTTTTGATGTAGTTTTAGCTAATAGGCAGTGGTAATCTCTTAAGTGGGACGATGGGCCTCTAATTCTAGAGGATTGTCTAAGGTTATGATGAATAATAGGACTATGATCTAAAAGGGAAGTGGTTGCAACAGGAGAAGGATATGGTTGAAGAGTAAGGATAGGGTCATCTAAGATAGGTTGGTGTTTGTTAATTTGTCTACAGGGTGTGTTGGAAGAAGGATTGTATGTATTGTATCTAAGGAAGGGAAAAACTTGTTCATAAAATTGAACATTTCTAGATATAAAGATAGAATTGGAGAGGAGGTCATAGAGGATGAAACCTTTGGTGCCTTCTCTATAACTAATGAAGGCATATTTCTTTGATTTAGGACATAATTTTGTTCTGTGAGACATGATGGTGGTTGCATGGGTGAGGCAGCCAAAAACCTTAAAGTGTTCATAAGATGGTGTTTGATTGTATAATAGTTGGTAGGGGGATCTATTTTTGAGGATGGGGGTAGACAACCTATTTATTATATGAGTGGCATGCTGGATTGAGAAGTTCCATAACTTCTGAGGTAAATGAGATTGGAAGAACAGGGAATGAGCTACATTGAGAAGGTGTTGATGCTTCCTTTCAACCACTCCATTTTGTTGTGGTGTCTCAATGCAGATGGTTTGGTTAGGATACCCTTAGAGGTTAAGAATTCAGGCATTTTAAACTCAGTACCATTATCAGTTCTAATACATTTAAGTTTAGTTTCAAACTGAGTTTCAATAAAGGAAATGAAGTTGATAAGATGCTGTCTTGTTTCACTTTTGTGTTTCATCATACTTATTCAAGTAAATTTGTTGAAATCATCAACCAATGTAAGAAAAAATCTATGACCATAAATGGTAGGGATAGAATAAGGTCCCTAAATGTCAGCATGCAACAATTCAAAAGGCTTGTTTGTATTTGTTTCACTATTATGGAAAAGCAACTTTCTTTGTTTAGAAAAATGGCATATATCACAAGTAGGCAATGTTTCAATATAGTGAGAAATAGCAGGAAATTGTTTAGTAATGGTATGTATGACACTCTTAGAGGTATGTCCAAATCTTAAATGCCACAAAAGAGTAGAATTTTGTAATTGTGCAGGACTAGTAGCAGAGTTGATCTTGCTAGATGGAAGAGTTATTAGGAATAAGCCTTGTTGGAGCTTAGCTGAACCAATCATCTTCCCTGAAGCACTCTGCACAATTACACAGGTTTGTTTAGAAGAGATTAGATGGCATTCAAGGGTCTGGATGAGTTTGTTTACAAAAATAAGGTTGACATGAAATTGAGACACATAAAGAACATAAAAAAAATGAGAGTTGAAGACAATATAATTGTGCCATAAATGGATGCTGAAACCTTGTGACCATTTGGCAAAGTAATAATAATTGGAGAAATTTGCTTGTAGTTACAAAACAGGTTAAGATTGAAACTAATGTGGTCTGTAGCACCAGTGTCTAACAACTATTGGATTTGAGGCATACTTGTATTAATGGAAAAATCAGTTGTGTGTACAGCAGAATTAGCATTGTGATTTCCATCTTGAGTGTTCTGATTTAAGAGTTTCAATATGCTTTGAAATTTCTCATCAATAAAGGAGTTGGATTTTGATTGAGATACTTTATACTCAGAGGAGTCTAAGGAGTCATTATCCAAGGGAAAACCCAAGGTGTGGTTAGCCATTCTGGTGGACTTGTTGTTTTGGTATCCAGGTGGGTAGCCATGCTTCAAGAAGCATGTCTCTATGGTATGGTTGATTCTTTCACAATGAATACAAAATTTTGGCAGGTGTCTGTTTTGATTATTGAACCTACTACCTCTCCCTCTATAAGGTTGAGTCCCTCTTCCTCTAGTACTTTGATAGATTACTGAAGTATTTCCTTTAGAAGGTTGGTAGTTTATTGTTAAGGCTTTTGGTTTAAGATCTTGGATTGGGGGCACAATGTTGGTAATTTGCCTTTCTTGTTGAACCAATAAGGAGAAAGCCTTTGAGATGTGAGGAAGAGGTTCCATCAACATGATTTGGGATCTTACATGAGCATATTGCTCATTGAGTCACTTCAAGAACCTTATAACATAGTTTTGGTCTTTGTACATCCTTCTATTGGTAAGGACTCCGCAATTGCAGGGAGATGGGCATTTCCCAATGGGCCAAAAATTATCAATTTCATCCCAAATTGTTTTTAGTTGGGTGAAGTAATCAGAAATTTCAAGATTACCTTGGCTAAAATGATAGAATTCCTTCTGAAGCTCTGCAATACGAAAAATGTCTCCTTGAGAGAATATGTCCCTCAAACCTCTCCAAGCTTCTGCAGGTGAGTCGATCTAGAGAATGGACTTCACTATGGACTCTTTTGCTGAATGTTGGATCTATGAAAGGACCATATTGTTGCATCTTTTCCAGGGTCCATAGAGAATGTCATCTGTGTCAGGTTGTGCTATGCATCCATCAAGGAACATGATCTTGTTCTTGGATTACAAGGCCATCCTTATAGCTCTGGCCCAAGGATGGTAATTCTTTCCATTTAGCAAATGGGTGACCAAAACTAATGCTGGATTTTTATTAGAGTGGAGGAAGAAAGGGTTGTAGGGGTTTGTATTAAAATCTACATAATCTGGATTTGCCATATTGATGAGGAAGAACGCATAATAGAAGAAGGATGAGGCAATTGCTTTGAAGAGGATGAAGGATCATAGCTTAATAAGCTCTGATACCATCTTGGTATCGTGAATCCATTCACAAAGACGAAGAAGAAGAAGACGAAGGAGGAGGAGGCGGAGGAGGAGGAAAGAACTTGGAAGAGTGAAAAGAAAGAGGAAAATATCTTGTTGTATTTCATGAAGAACCCAAGGGGTTTATATACACCTACTTGCCAAAGAAAAAAAGGAACAAAACTGAAATAACTAACTTAACTACCTTGAAGCCTAAAACAGAAAAGGAATGAAAAGATTATAACACCCTTATAACAAAAGCTAAAATCTAAACTAACCTTAGAAGAGAAGAATGAACATGAACGTAAAAGGGGAAGAAGAAGTATGAATCTAACACAATTTGTTTTCTTTGATTTCTCTTTTGTTTCATTTTTCTGAAGTTTTGTTATCTTATAGAAATGACATTCCCAAAATGTGTATATTAGATTGAAACTCACTTTCAGTTTTCACACTACATTAGCAATCTAGATATTATAAATTATTTTAATATTTAATGTTTCCCTGTTTAACACTAACTATCTAGAAACCATTTGAACTCCGGTTAAATTGAGAAAAATCATTTAGGAGGACACAAATTTAATGTCTATTATTTAAATTTATAAAACTTGTATCTAACACTTTATTTGAAGAGAATGGAGTTCCTTATCAATTGAAATAATAGATGCTGATTAAACTTGCAGTTAAATATAAACCAACTCACTTGATTCACAATTGAGTTCCTCAATCATAATTGACAGGGATTAAGAAAGAGCATGTCTCCAAGGTTTAATACTTTTTCTTTGGTCTATACTATACAATCTATGTAACCAAATTTTAAGAAAAGAGATGCATTTTTTTGTACCCTATTTTTTCTCTTTCATTCTAGACCCAAAAAAAATTAACAACTCTAAAATATTCTTCATTCTTTGTCTTTCCTCTTTGAAATATATTTTATATTCAAATAGTTGCATGTCGAAATGTATTTTTATATATTCAGATAGCTGTTTATCAGAATGTACTTTCACAATTAAACAGATGCATAAATGTATTACTATTATGTCTTATTGAAATTATCGGATTTAAAAAAAAATCCAAAATTAAAAACACAGATGAAAAAATGTTTTGTCTTTGGTCTACAAATCCATGTAACAAAAATTGAAGAGGAGATAGTATTGGGCCATGTAATGAATGAAGGCTTTACTAAAAGGCCCAGAATCCATAATTTCTGAAGAATACGTCGTCGTTTCTTCAGTCTCTAATCTATCTCCCATATTGTATATTAATATTATCCATTCATCTTATCAGAAGCAGAAAGAAGAAGAAAAAAGCAAAAGCAACAATGGCAGCAGCAACAGCAGCTATGGCTGCTCTTCAGAGTTCAATGACCTCTCTCTCTCTATCATCCAACTCTTTCTTCGGACAACCTCTCTCTCCTATCACTCTCTCTCCTCTCCTGGTACATTACACTCTTTTTTCTACACCAATTTTGTTTATTTCAATTCAAGTTTCAATTTTGACTATTCTATTCGTTTCCTTTAGCCTATTACTCTAATGGGTCATTGCAATATTTGCTTGGTTCCATTAAGAATCAAAGTTCATGGGCTCATGGCTATTAGCATTTTCAGTTTTTTTCTCTCCAATTTTATTTCACTGTGAATATGATGATAATGTTGTAAATGTTCCCTGAAAAAAGGACAGGAAAAATTGCACTTTACTCCCTTGAGATACAGCTTAATTACACTTGATATATATTGTGTTGTTGTTACACTAGTCCCCTAAGGTTTATGAGGTTTGTAATAATATCATTGGTGGTAAATTTAATTTTTCCGAAGGTTTATGATATTTTATACTTACACTAGTGAATGTATAAACATCTAAAGGAGAATAGTGTAATCATTGAAAAATGAAGGTTATTAAGTTATATTAAGCATAAGCAACTTCAAAGGGAAGTTAGTGTAATTTCCCAAAATGTTATGATCTTTTTGTAAACCAAGTTGTGTGCCTCCATAAGAGAAACTCCAATGTGCTGGTTGAACATGATTAGTGCATGTTACAGGATAGGTCTTTGTTATTAATTTTAATTTTAAATTGTGACTTGAAATTTATGTAAGTTTACTTGAAAATATGTGGCTCTTTGTGCTTACTACACAGCCCTCATTGATGTTTCAAATATTATGTAATGTTCAGATGTATTTGTTTTAATTTTCATTTTTAGGAGTTCATATCTGTTGATTTTGATATCACCAAATGATTTTTGATTAGGCTTGTTTATCTATAACAAGCCTCCTGCTATATTATATGATGGAAAATCTAGTGATTCTTACTATACTATGTTCACTTTTTCTGCTGCCTATCTGCTTGGGTACTCTTCAAGTTAGGAGTTTTGCTCAATGAACTTTTCAGTTGAAGCTGTTTGCAATATCATACTAAAGAAACATATTCTAATGGCGTGATATCAAATTTTAAACTCATATAATTTGTCTGATTTAGAGCAGTTCCTTAGATTCTTATTATCTCATTTGTCCATTATATTATCTTCCACAAACATTTGCATTGCATAAAATAATTGATCTGGATTTTATTTCCATTGATGAGTATTATTAATTCATGTTGTTTTTGTTATCCTTTTTATTCTATTTCTTAGCACCATGTCTACAAGAGATGAAATGTCTTAGTTTAAAAAATAGTATTAGCATTGAAGAGACCTTTTGATAAGCCCACAGTTTCTAGTTTCTTTTAATTCCATTTTACTCATCTTTTGTTGCAAATTTAGAGAATGCTAAACATTTTATTAAAAATAGTAACTACATTAAGGATAATGTTTTTACTGGTGTGGCAACTGCATATTCCAATTTCGTCGTGGACATCAATTTTAGCCCATAAACATCGTCTTGTCATCAGGGTTGTAACTAAGTTTCCTGTGGATGTTGGTCCCATATGTTTAGCAGGCTAATTTGATATTATTTTATGTTATGATGTGCAGAGTAAGTCCGTAGAGAAGCAATGCCCTATTGTAATGAAGGTTAGTATTCGTTTCTTGCCACTTCCACAACTATTATGATTATCAGTTTCAGGTTTTGTCAAATTGAAAATCAAAATGGACAAAAATTAAGGATAGTGACATGAGAGCAGACCATGTGGTGTCCAGTGATGTAGAACTTAAAAAAAGTCTAATTTGATAAGAAATATTTTGCTAATAGTTACTATTTTTATGCAGATTAAATTTATGTACATTATCCATAAATTTAATCTGCATTTTATGTGCGTAGTTTTCCGAAGTTTGTGAATCATATTTTGCTTTGTATTAAAAGAACTTGTTCAAGGCATAAGGGTAATACCTTAGCTACTTAGACTGTTGTGCAACTTTGACTTTCTCATTTACGAATACTATTTTGAACTTGACACTGAATACTGAATGCATCGTAAACTCTTATGTCCTTACATTACAGTCAGGCATAAAGCTTTTGATGTTGTAAATAAAATTGAAAGCAAACCAAACCTCAAAACTTCTCCAATTTAATAATGTAAAACAACATAAAAAGATAAGGCTTATGGGTCACAAGTCACAACTTAAATATATTTCTATTTATTGCACTAATAACTAATTATCTACTCATTCTTAATAATGATTGTCTTGTGTAATACCTTTTCTGTTTCTTCCACGGCAGCTTAAGCGATGGGAGCGAAAGAAATGTAAACCAAACAGTCTTCCTCTCTTGCACAAAATGCATGTTAAAGTTGGAGATACGGTGAAAGTCATATCCGGACATGAAAAGGGTAAAGTTGGGGAAATTAGTCAGCTCTTCAAGCATAACAGCACTGTCATAGTGAAAGAACTCAATTTGAAGACAAAGCATGTGAAGAGTAAAGAAGAGGGTGAACCCGGGCAAATTATTAAGGTTGTTTTCATTTCCCTTGCTTGAAAACACATTAATTATCATCAACTCTTTTGTCTTTGTGCCAGTTCTTCAAGAAATGAAAGTAACACTTGTTTTCATTTAGAAAACACTAATATTCTATAAGTTATTTTGAAATGCTTCAATCTTGTAGTTTGTTCAAAGGTTTTGATCAATACTTTGGCATATATATTGAATAGAAACATGAGCATGCAGTTTATTCTTGTATTCTGCATCTTCTAATACTTTTGAGAAACACTTTCCCTTACTTCCAGATTGAAGGGCCCATCCACAGTTCAAATGTGATGCTGTACTCGAAAGAACAGAATGTAGCGAGCCGAGTGGGTCATAAAGTCCTTGACAATGGTAAAAGAGTCCGGTACCTTATAAAAACCGGAGAAATAATTGATAGTGCAGAGAATTGGAAGAAACTGACTGAAGATGATAAGAAAACTGAAGAAGTTGCTGTTTCTACCTAGTTTTGTTGGTTTAATACACATCTTCACCAACAATGTAATGTAACTAGGTGTGCCTTGTGATGTCTTCTATTTTTCATTATGTAGTGTATATTTTTTGTCTGTATTTTGATCTACGTACTCAAAACCTGAGTGATTAATTTATATCATGTTTTGGTTGTTGACATTTTGCAATTGATTTATTTGAGGACACATTCAATTGTAGAACATCTTTTTTATGTACTCAAAAGCAAAAAGTACTGAAGAGTTGTACTTGCAAATAGAAATGGTAAAAACAGAGATGAATCAGAAGTGATGGTGGTGATCTTATCCTATCTAGTGTTTGGTGTGAACCATATAACGATATAGTAAACATTGTCTATGTAGATAGAAAAAAATAACATTTGTAAGCAATGTTAGATGTGTGTTTTTAACACGTTAGTAACCTTGTTTAAGTTCATGTAGGCAAGGTTGCGTATATTTATGAGATTCAACGTGGATTGTAGGCTTTAGATCTAAACTCCAAAAAATAAAAAAATAAAAAAATCTTTTAGGGCCAATAAGTTTTAATATTAGTCAAAGTTATTAAATGATCATGAATTAATTCATTTCAAGATGTGTGATAATAAGTGTCATTCTTATAAATCAAATTTTCACATTTGATTTTGTATGATACTCAGGAATACAATATTATGTTATATTGCCAAACCAACTTCTTCTTGGTGCAACACCAAAAAGTTTAAAGAATAGAATTATAAATTAAGAACATTAAAAACAACAAGGTCAAGGTGTGATAGGAGATATATTTCTTTTTATGTATGCTTAATGGGCCAAGTCTAATATACTTTTGTTTAAGTTAGAGTATGGTCATCATAACTAGAGGTTAAAAAAAATACATTTCGACAAATATTTGTGTGAATTTTGCTCCAAATTGTAAAGAGAACTACTAGAGAGAAAGAGAAGAGAAAGACATGATAGTGATATAGAAAGTAATTGTAATATAATTTTATTACAACGAAAGTGTTGCTTTTTACAATAGTATCAAGTTCTATTTATTTGGGATATGTTTGACAAATAGAGTCTTTGCTTGAACTTTATCTCTAAAAAATTAGGTCAAGCTCAATATACTTAGTTTTTTTTATGAAGAACAAGAATATGAGCAAGAGCAACAATGCTCAAATTATCATATAATAGAAGAGATGCAGTATGACTGAACTAAAGTTTACTTAATAGAGACTGCACTCATGAAACTCTTGAGCTATAAGAGCAAGACTCCTATATTTAGCCTTGATGATTGATATGGAAATAGTAATTTGCTTCTTTGACCACTAAGTAATGGGATTATTCACTAGAAATAGGCAAGCACCATGTGTCGATTTTTTGTCATTATAATTAGAGGCATCACAAAACTTAGTGAGAGAGGGGGGTTTTTTGGAGAAATAGGTTGAAGTAGTAAGCCATGAGTCCGAGTGTCAATCAAGTAACTGAAGATCCTTTTCACAACTGACCAATGTTCCTCTAGGGGAGTGAATAGAAATTGGCAAACCTTATTTATTGAATAGGAAATATTTGATCTTGTGACATTAACATATTGAAGAGCACCAACTATGGACTTGTACAAAGAAGAATTCTCAAAGTTTATTGGAACCTTCTTTGGTTAATTTGGTGGTGTGAACCATAAGAGAAGAAATGGACTTAGCGGTGCTTATATTAGCCCTATTTAATAAGTCCCTAACATAGTTGGACTAAGAGAGAAACAAAGACCCAGAGGTAGGGATTTAACTTCTATACCAAGAAAATAATATAGAGTCTCAAACTGTTTAAGAGCAAATGCAGAACTTAGTTGAGTAATAATCTCTTTGACCTTGACTATACGAGATCATGTGACAATGATGTTATCAACATAAACAATAACATAAATCTTGTAGGTAGATGTGTGAAGAATAAAGAAAGAGTTGTCACATCTACTATTAGAGAACCCAAAATCAACTAGAGTATGCTTGAGCTTGTCTAACCATTGCCTTAGTGCTTTCTTGAGGCCATAAATGGCCTCGTGTAGTTTGCAGATCAAACCTTTATCAGGATGTTGAAACCCAAGTAGTTATTGCATATACACTTCTTCAGTCAGTATCCTATTCAAAAATGCATTATTAACATCCAATTGTTCCATATGCCAGTATTAAGTTAATGCTAAAGTCAAGAAGATTCTAATAGTGATAGGCTTGACTACATGAGAGAAAGTTTCAGTATAATCTATACCAAATTTCTGATGAAAACCTTTAGCCACCAACTTAGATGTATATCTATTCACTTACCCATTTGAGTTTTTTTTAACTCTAAACACTCATCTACAACCAATGACTTATTTCCCGAGGAGTAGAGATATGAGTGACCAAGTGTCCAACTTCAGTAGAGCTCTCATACCATGTAAAAAGACTAGAGAGAAAGAGAGAAGATGAGAGAAAAGGTAAATGTAATATGATTTTATTAAAATCAAAATGTTGCTTTTTACAAGAGTACCAAACTCTATTTATAAGTAAGCACTACAAAAAGGTTACTAGCAAGCTAACTGATCATGTTAACTTGACCAGTGAAAACTTTAACAGATAACTAATAACTAACAACTAGCCTAACATCTTAACCTCAAATATTATTCTCTAATATAAATTATATTTGAAAAATATTTCAATATTAGAGAGACATGTCAAAATATATTTATCTACAATTATGACAAATACATGTCAAAATGTATTTTATAAAACTTTATATCATGTTCTTCCTTATGTTAAAAGAATATCAATTATGAGATCACAATGAATGTAGATGTGTTTGGGTAGTGTAATATTCGGACTTGATCCATTCATTTATTTTTGGACTGAACCTGAATACCTACTAGGTCTGCTACATGTGGGTCTTTAGGTACTTAGAAATTTAGTTAATATTAAAAATAAGTGTGAGTAACTTATGTAATTGTATGCCTCTTTCCTATAATCTTATATGTTACTTAGACAATCAAAATCAGAAAAAAATATATAAAATATAACACATAATTTAAACAAATTTAAATTAACAACCAAACATCGTATTGAAAATTTATTTAGCAAGAATTAATTAATCAATATCACGTTACAGAATAATTATGAATTAACAACATAACATTGATGTTTAACAGTATAACATCACATTGATGAATGAGAATGAGAAAAAAATGTATGCACTAATAGTGTTGAGTTTTATACACTAACATAACGTCATCCACCATTCATGTTTAATTATTATTGACTTTTCAAAAGAAGTAATACAAATGAATGGTGAATGATGTGTTAACTATGTATAAATCTTTACACTAACAATGTATAAATATCACACTCATCAATTAGTAGTATGATATTATAGTTAGAGATTAATATTTATACATTTGTATTATTTTTTTGAAGAGTTAATGATAATTAAATATGAATAATGAATGATGCACAACATTTGTATTATGATCGGTGCAAACATTTTTTCATCTTACAATTATGTACATTTATGTTAGAGTAAATTATACAGACATCCCCTCAGTTTTAATGAAGCTACACATACTACATCTCCCTTCTTTACAGTTACACATACCTCCCATTGATCGAACACTGTTAACTAAGAGTTAAAATGAATGATAAAACACTAAACTACCATTTATTTCAAGAAAACACCATTCTTCTTTTCTTTCAACAGAATATATCATCTTTCTCAAGTTAGGGTTCAAGTAAATCAAAATCAAATTTGACAACTGATTATCACGTGGCTAAGAGGTAAGTAGAAATAATATCACATTTTTTATTCTATTCTCATGTCTTCTATTGTTTCTATTTTTCATTTTTTTTTCTATTCTATTCCCACGTTTTTTTAATATCACGTTTTTTCAATAACATGTGGCTAAGAGGGAATGTGGTGGCTGTTGTTTGTGTTGTTTTGGGGTATTTTGATTTTAGGGTATTTTGCTCTTGTCATAAGGAATAGTACTTAATGAGTTGTTGAATGTTGAGTGAATTGGGTTGTGGATTTTGGATTTGGTGTTGTGGTTTGAGGGGATTTTGAAAGATTTCTTTGATGGAGTTTGCAAAATTATTGCGGAAGGTGTTATTTGGTAAAATGTTTTAATTTCCTTTTTTTCAAGACATAGGGTAGGAGTCATATTTTACTTACATAGTTGAATATGTTACTTACTTAGCTGTGTATATGCTAAATTGCTTAGTTGATAATGGTAAATCAGTGTATGCTTTTGCTAATTCATTAATTGTAGGAGTTACAAGCTGATTTTGCTGATTCAAGATTAACTTATATTTGTATAGATAGATGTGTTAATTGGAACCCATATCATATTAGTAGTAGGTAAATGCTTGTTAATTGGAACTCATCTCATATTTGTTTATTGATAGAATTAGACTATAAAGTGTACATGAATCAGAGCCTAGAATGTGCAAACATGAGTTAATAAAAATTGATTGAGGAGTGAAGATGAGGAGAAACTTGGAGAATTCATTTGACAGTAGCTTAACATCTTATGAACTTGTGATCTTCTTATAAACTTTTTAGCTTATTTCAATTATTTGTCCAAAAAATAAGCACTTTAAATAAGCACTTCACTAAACCATTTACCTAAACGTGTAAGATTAGAATGTAAAAATAGAAAGAAAAAAATAAAATAAATGTCTGGTTTTTAAAGAGTAGAACTACTCAAAGAACCATAAGTCAAGTTCAGGTTCTAGCATAATTATATCTGGGAAAGTCTATGCAAGCAGGAAATCTTATAGGTATTGTCAAGTGTTGGCATGTAACTAGCATGGATATTAAATGGTTGTATCTAACATTAATATTAAAAGTTGTTTGTTTTCTGATCCCATAGTTGATTTGTTCACTTTTTATGAAGCTGCTATACTGAAGATCATTTTTGTCTAGGATACCTTATGATGATTGAGGGTCTATGTTTTGAAGAATAATTATTATTATTATTGTTACATTTTTACCTTATTTTTTATTATATTTTTTAATGTGTACGTAAAATGACCGAAGAGGTTGAGAACCAAGACATTATCATTGATGAAGTAGTAATCACTGATGATGAGGACTACGTGGAGGAAATAGATGAGAGTGAAAGTGAAAGTGGGGAAGTGAATGAAAGTGAAGGTCTTGATAGTGGAAAGACAACGATGCATTTAATGACTATGATGAAAAACTAGATTTTGGTGGGGGTGTTCACTCATATGATGATTTAGTTGAAATTTATGTTGAGAGAAAGGTTGTTGGAGAACAATTTAAACTTCAACCCGATGGTAAGGTGAAACTTGAAACCAATATATTATTTTTGAATGTTCATCACCTTAGGGAGGTGTTGAAGGACTATGTCACACAAGAGGGATTTGAGGTGAAGATATTGAAAAATGAAAAGACAAGAGTCAATGCTATATGTACAGCTGAGGGTTGTGGTTGGCGGATCCATGCATCACCTACCCCTGACCAAGTAACCTATAAAATTAAGACTTATAATGGTGTGCATAATTGCATTAGAACTACTAAGAACTCTAATGCAACTTCAGTTTGGATTGCAAAGAAACTAGACAGTAAGTTGGTCGTTGACCCTAACATGAACTACTCAAGCATGAAACAAGAATTACTTGAACAACATGGCAACCAAGTAACCAGATGCAACTGTATCGTGCCAAGAGAAGGGTACATCAAAATAGTAGAGGGATTCATGCATCTTCATACAACGACATACTAGCTTGAGCTATTATTGTTAGAGAAACAAATCCTAGGAGTAAAGTAACGATGGAGTTTGCAAGATTCACAATTGATAGGAACCCACAATTTAAATGATTATTTGTATGTCTTGATGCAATGAAAAAAGGATTTATTAGAGGTTGTAGGCCTTGGTTTGGGATTGATGGATGCCATTTAAAAGGTCCTTATGGAGGAATTTTACTAGCTACAGTTACCCTTGATGGAAATAAGGGTATATTTCCTATTGCAATTGCTATGGTGGAGTGTAAGGATTCATGGAGGTTTTTTCTGACCTTAAACTTTGCACATTGTACCAGAACGGAAGGAAGATAAACTGACCATAATGTTAGATAGGCAAAATGTCAGTGTGTTTAAATTGTATATCTCCCTATAGTGAATAGATAATGTCTCTCTAATTATTGCTCTTCTACTTAATTATTGTTTAAAAAGAGCATGTGGTGGGAAATAAAGTAATTCATGATAGGATGTGATATGTTTTTTTTTTATATTTTGGTTTAAGTTAGAGATATTAAATGATTCTTTATTTGAATTTCAGGGCTTGAAAGATGCGGTTAGTGAGATATTTCCAAATGCACAACATATGTAAATGATTAATTATAATCTTGTATTGTTAATTTTTTAAAATACTTTATTAATCACTACTTGTTTTTGTTAATAGGTTTTGTTGCAATCACTTGTTGAATAACTTCAAGCTTCAATTTAGGTCTTTAATACTACCAACAAAGTTTTGGGCGGTTGCAATGGCTTATAATGAAACGATGTTTAATAAAGTCATTGCTACTGTTGGGAATGCTTGAAATATGTTATTGTATTAGTCCCACATTGTCTAATATTGGAATAGAGTAACCAATATTATATATTGGACTCAAATCTCTTGTTATAATGTGCACCAAATATAAGCACCAAATAGAAACACATCATGGGCAGGTGGGCCCATAGGTGTGCTAGGGTTTGTAATCCTTATTCTCTAATAATATCTTGATAGCCGCTCAGCGCTCTCGGGGACGTAGGCACAATTGGTCGAACCCCGTTAACAAATTTTCTTGTTTCTTCTCTTGTATATATTATATGCCTTTATTTGATTGTTTGTGGCCAACGCTGCGCAACGATCGCTTCCGCTACACCAACAATTGGTATCAGAGCCAATTGGTAGTTGAGCCAATTGGTAGTTGGCTCTTAACCCAGACGTTAGATAATGGCTAAAGAGGGTGAATGTGTGATGGTTAGACAAGGTGCATCAAAGGTAATGACAAAGATAGAGTAAATGAGTTGAAGGAGAAGGAAACATGGCGAAATTGTGATGTGGGCGATGTATGTGTTCATAGTGTTGAGTTTGACCTAGAGATAGGTGCTGACAATATCTCTCTAGACGTTGAGAGAATGTTCTCATTTGAGATGAGAAGTGGAATATCCTAATGGCGTGTCTCAGACGTCATAATGAAGATGTTAATTGTTAGCAGATCCACAAAAGCACAGAGGTGTTGACTGACATTGATGTAGGGTGTAACATGTGCATTGGCTTTGATGTAAGTTGTAACACGAGCATTAGTAGAGATGTAGGGGTGTGACATAGGCATTGGCTTGGATGCAAGGATGTGACATAGATATTAGTTAGCATTGACGCAATGTGTGTGCTATGGGTATACTCCTTATGGTGGAGTATGATAGTTCTTTTGAACTAGGATTGTCGGAGTAGACAATGGTGGTAGCGGTTGAGGTTTTCTAATGAAGCTCCAAGGTTCAGTTTGACTGAGTATTGAAGAGAGGATGATTGTTGGTGAACTTTTGTGTAGAAGTTCCAATATATCGAAAGACTTCCTAGCAATAGGTGGCTAGGCGGCATGTTCCATTTGATGGCGGTACGGGAAGCTGCACTACAAGTTTGGAGAGTTAGGCTCTTGGTAACATCGTCAATGATACTCAGAAGGTCTATGCCGTGGAGGAATTGTTAAAGAAAATTAGACATTGAGCAAGGTGGAACTGGATATTCGCTAAGGTGGAGATTCTTGTGTAGAATTCCAAAAGGAGCGAGATATTCGTCTATTTCAATCAATGTGGAGATTGTTGGGAATGCTTGAAATATGTTATTGTATTAGTCCCACATTGTCTAGTATTGGAATAGAGTAAAATCCCTTGTTATAATGTGCACCAGATATAAGCACCAAATAGAAACACATCATGGGCAGGTGGGCCCATGAATGTGCTAGGGTTTGTAATCCTTATTCTCTAATAATATCTTGGTAGCCGCTTAACACTCTCGGAGATATAGGCACAATTGGCCGAACCCCCATTAACAAATTTTCTTGTTTCTTCTCTTATATTTATTCTATGCCTTTATTTGATTGTTTGTGGTCAACGCTGCACAACGATCGCTTCCGCTGCACCAACAACTACTATGAGAAGAATCAACAATGATGCTGTAGAATGGTTGATAGATGCTAATAGGCCTAAAAGTACATGGGCAAGGCATACAATTGATCCAACATGTAAAAGTGATCATGTGACCAATAATGTGTGTGAAGTATTTAATGCGTGGATTGTAGATGATAGAAAGAATACTATATTGTATATGATGGAGTCTATTGTGTGTAGATTAATGGAAACATTTCAAAGAAGGTTTGCAAAGGGTTGTGCGTTTGAGCACAACATAACTCCTAACATTCAGAAGGTTTTAAACACTAACTTGCAAGATGGGAGGTTCTGTACAGTGACTTATGCAGGGAGAGAAGAGTTTCAAGTGATTGATCGACATATGACATTTGTGGTTAACTTGATGTTAAGGTCGTGTGGTTGTAATTATTGGTTGGTCTCTAGCTTGCCATGTAAGCATGCATGTTCTTGTATTGCTTATATGTGAGCAATTGTGGAGAAATATTATGATGAAGCTTACTGCAAATCAAAATATTGTCTCACCTATAATGAAATAATCCATCCTATGTAAAATACTGATGTTAACAATAGGGGAATTATTGGCCAAATTGACCCCCCACTGTTGAAGAGGCTACCTGGAAGGCCTAGGAGGGCTAGAAAGAAAATTGTTGTTGAAGGACCATCAAGGACTAAAGATGCAAGGAGGTCACACACATGTAGGTGTAACACTTGTAATGAACTTGGACATAATTACCGCACTTTTCAGAGAACTCCAATCCAAGGAAAAAAAAGAAACAAAAAGGTATAAAGTGCAATTTCATTTACTTATAATTATAATGTCATGCAACATTGTCTCCTAACTTGCATTGTCCTAATTATGTATTAGGAAACTCAAAACACAAGTTCAACACATGATTCTAATGTTGATGTGCAAGCTACAACCTCAACTCAGGTATAAAAACGAACTTAATGAACTTGGATGCAAATATGTTCATAAATGTTTTACTCAACATCTACCATTTTTCCAGGAGACAATTATTAATCATCAAGGTAAACTAACTCAAGATGTTGCAAGTGAGCATGGTAACAAGGAATGAAGGTTATAGAAGGACATATGGAAATGCATTAAAAAGGAAGCAAACCAAAGAAGAGCACATCACAGTAATTGTTAACCGGGACAGTTTCTTTTTTAGTTTAGACTGTAGATAGTAATACATTTGTGTCTTTCAATATTTTTCTCATTTAATAGAAAAAGAAATAACTCAATATCAACATTTAAATTTATGAAGTTTTTTGAAGTAACTTTGTGTCTTTCTAGCAACAAGTTTATGGATAATTGAATTTATGAAATTTTTAACAGCAACATTACAATGTTAAGTAATATTGGCAATGATAACAACAGAATAATATTAAAAGAAATGCTACAAAAAGAATGATATTACAAATATTTTTACATTATATATTACAAAAAGCATTATAGTAATATTTATTAATTTATATACATTTATGTGTGGATTAAATAAGAAATTTTAGAAAAAATCCTCTTTAACAATATATTACAAAGAAATGAAACATGTTTTAGTAATATTTATTAATTGTTATATATATATGGATTAATATTCACTGTGATTCTTTCAAGCATTTCATCAAGGTGAGCAATATATTAAAAACATGTTTATATAAAGTCTAAAAGGGGTATATTTGTCATAAAATTTCATTAAATGACATGTGATATGTACATGACACCATTATTTAACAGCCAACTAACGACTGTTGTAGTTTATGTAACGTGTATATATAAAGGAGGGGAGGTTTGTGTATGTGCAAAAAGGGAGGGATTGTTCGTGTAATTTTATTAAAACTCAGGGGATGTATATATAATTTACTCTTTATGTTATTATATATATGTTCATTCAAGAATTGTGTGTTCAGATACCCATAGGAATATTCATTTCATTACTTAGACTCATTCAATAACAGATTTCAAAATTTTCAATCTTAATTATACACGAATCCAAAAACATAAAACCAAACTCAATCCATTGGAACAATAGGTACTCATCGATCTGAGTATCATTGTCATCCTTAGCAGTTAATGACGAGTATCAAACTCTGTTGTTATGAGATATTAGTTAACAAAATCTTTTAAAAAGCAATCCAAACACAAAATTTAATAAACTGTAATTTATCATATTTGAAGATTTTGAAATTATGAAATTTCCTATCCAAACATGACCTACCATTTTAAATTAATATTTTTCAAAACCAGAATGAATATTAAGCTTTGGCCAATTCCCGCCACGTACACCTTTATACTCGCACTACTACAAGATCCACCACAAACCCATCCATCTCAACCGTCCACCGTTAAAACAAATTCGACGGTTATCATGGCAAATCCGCGTACTTCAATTTCATTGGCGCAATTTCACCTAACCCTACTATATAAACCAAGCAACCTTCAAGTTCTTGTTCATATTCAGTTTCAAACATTTTGCTTCACTCTCTTTCACTCTTCTCTCAACTTTCTCGAAACTTCTCAAAGACACTTCATCCATGGCGGGTAGAGGCAAAACCCTAGGTTCCAGCGCGGCGAAGAAGGCCACTTCCCGGAGCAGCAAAGCTGGTCTTCAATTCCCCGTCGGTCGTATCGCTAGGTTCCTCAAGGCTGGAAAATACGCTGAACGTGTGGGTGCTGGTGCTCCGGTTTATCTTGCTGCTGTTCTTGAATATCTCGCCGCTGAGGTATTTTCAATTTTCACGACGTTCTTCTGTTTATAATCACTCGTCTATTTGGCATTCATTATCAGATCTAGGGTTTCAAATTTACATCAATTTTATTTAATTTCAGTAATCAATTCCATTTTATTTATTATAGTAATTGCAAATGAATTGAGATTACATTTTGATTTTGTTTGGATTAGGGTTTGGTTGGCTATTATGATTTAAATTAATTAATCAGTGGTCGCAATTGTCTTTCAATTTCAAACAAATTGAATTCAATGTTTTTTTAAGTAATTGATGTTCACTTGTTTACAAGATGAATTCTTATGGATGAGTTTTTTCTAGGTTTAATTTTATTTAATTTAACTTCGAAATTACAATCAAATTAAAAATAAAGTTTTTATTTTTTCATGGCTTAAATTTTTGTATTGAATTGAATAAAATGATTTTCCCAATTTTCTAACTCTGCATTGTTTCATTGAACTTTGCTTACAATTTGTGAAATTTGTTTGGGTTTTCAGGTGCTTGAGTTGGCTGGTAATGCTGCAAGAGACAACAAGAAGACTCGAATTGTGCCAAGGCATATTCAATTGGCTGTGAGGAATGATGAAGAACTCAGCAAGCTTCTTGGTGATGTGACAATTGCCAATGGAGGTGTGATGCCTAACATTCACAACCTTTTGCTCCCAAAGAAAGCTGGAACATCAAAGGCTGCTGCTGCTGATGATGAATGAATGAAGAATCTTTAATTGTTCTGTTGTGAACTAGATCAACAAATTTTAATTTTTTATTTATTAAAAAAAAACTCAGTTTCAAATAGGATTTTATCCTTGTGGTTGTAGTTTTATTGTTGGATTTTCTGATGGGAATGTGAATATACAATGAAAAGATGAATGGGTTTTTTGCTTATTTCCTTCTAAGATATTGTTTTCATTCTATTTTCTTTTGTTTTGAATTGGTAGTGATGCTGAACAATAATTTTTTATAACAACTTTATTAAAAATGGTTACAGGGTACCAATGTTTGATTACAATGTTGATGTATTTGTCTAATAAGACTAGAGGAATACAAGTAATGAACTCGCAAGGGATGGGAGTTTTCATTCTCTTTTATTTGTAATCTATCCATATGGAACTTCATCCTAGTTAAATATTGAACAAGCCTTCAACACAACTAGATGCAACGCCCATTTGAAAAGGATAGAAAGCCCATTTGAAAAGGAAAGATGTTGATTCAAAATGTGTTACTTGTAGAGAAATTTACATGTAGCCCAAACATAAGTTCAAAAGTCGTCAAAATTGCTTTATTTACCTGAATGTTTCTCCAAGAACCATATCATGATCGAATTGCATCAAATATACATTTAAACGTGTAGAACCAATTTTATAGGGTGAAAACAATCCATTTGAAATCACATCCTTCATTAACCCAGTAAGATCTAAGTAGAACTTAATTATCTGCATCAACGTACTGATGTTCTTATTTTTGGTTATGTAATAAATAGAATGTGTTGGACTATAAAAATGGCGGGTAAATGTTCACAAAATAGTACACAGAATAGGCCTTTATTTCAGCACGAACATTCCTAGTCTGCTTACTTTGCATATCTTGTGGGGTCTAGATATGAGGTCAATGGACTATGGAGTATTAATGTGTATAAACAGAGTAAAGTAATCATAGTTATTGAAGTATTCCTTACTTTGAAAATGGTGGTTCGTGACATTGCCCAAGATGTCACCATAGTTGATGCAACGTGAGAGTCTCTCTCGTCACTCACCCACCCTCCTCGTTAGATTTATTAGGTTTGCAACCTAATATTTTTTATCTTTTATTCTACTAATATATCAACTTATTATATTTATTTTACAATAATATACATATTATTTCACTGATATTGATATGCAATTTTACATGTGGCTCATTGGTGGAAACAATAAATATGGGAATTAATACCCGAACTGATTTAATAGCTGATATAATTCTAATTGATATAAACTTAAAAAAACATCATAAAGAAACTAGGTTATGTCATGTTTTACTTTAGAAGCTCAGCTTGACACATTTCTCAAATATAAAGTGATAACCTAACACTTTTACCATAGTTTTAAAGTCCATCTTGAAACTTAAATTTTGTTTTAATGAACTTAATATCCGATATTGCCCCACTAACTCATGCAAGTTGCATCATGAGTATCACATCAAGTATTGATCGTGTGAGACTGGCCATGTCAATATGCATAAGTCGCACCAATTGATTGATTGGTTGTGCTAGGATGAGCAGGACCGATCGAGAATTATGCATCAGATGACTGAGTCAAGGGTGCTAAGATGACCATGCTAGGATGAGCAGACTGGCAAAGGATCATGCACCAGGATAACTAAGTTGACTAAAAATCATGTATTGGAGGTCAAGGTGCGTATCAGAGGCCAAGTCCTTGGCGCATCAGAAATCAATCCCTGATGCACTAGTGGCACATCAGAGGCCAAGCCTTGGTGCATCAATGGCCAAGCCTTGGGTGAACCAGAATATATCGATGCCATGCAATGTTGCATCAAAATTAGACGGTGGAGAGAATGCTTGGACTAGGGACATTTTTGGTAGAATGGTTTATTAGTAGACCACTCAATTTACACATGTGTTTATTAGTTTAGTTAGTTTTTGGTTATAAGTTTGGTAGGAGTTGCTAGTTCCTCAAGCTAACTTTGTGATATGTACTTAAGCACCTACCTTGTTATTCTTTCCGATCAATCAATACACAAAATTTACTATCCTCTTTCCATCTTTACATTCATGAATTCCTTTGTGTTTGTCTAGACTACATAGATTCTATTATGAGAGCTGGAAACATTCATAATTTTAACGTGAATTTTTTCACTTATAAAATTCGAACTTAAAACCTTAATTAATGTGGTACTTAGAACCAATTTTTAGTTATCTTAAAAGTTAGTGGTACTTATAAACATTTTTTAGTTATCTTAAAAGTTAATTTAATATCATACCAAGCAATAAAAGCTTTAAATAGGCCAACATAATAAGGCATTGAATTGTCAATCTATTATTTTTTATCCACGTAAAATATAAAATCTAGGGTAATCTGCAAAAATGTTGGTTAAATAAACTATGATTCAAGTGCACTTTAATCTTTGAATACTGAACAGGATATAATACTCCTCTTTTATTTAATATTTAATAATATTGGAGGGCACTTTCTACTTTTACCATAACAACATCGACTATGTAATAACATCAGATTGGGCAATAAGGTTGTCTCTATTTATTTAGTTGAGTTTTAACGTTATAAAAGGTTCTTACTGATTTATCCTCAGACTCCAGACTTCCTAAGAATTTTAGTAACATAATGTTCTTGTAGCAGCACTATATTATCACCATTCTTCATGATTTTAATACCCAAAATCATATTTATTTCACTCATGTTTTTCATATCATATTTGGGTGCAAGAAATTATTTGATATCATATACATATCATCACAAGTACCAAAAACGTGCATGTTATCCTCATATGAACAAAATTGGATTAACTTTTTCATGTCATTATTAAGAATGGAGATTACCCGTTCTAAGAGTGTGTCTCAATTATTGTCACGTTTAATAAAATTGTGACACATATTAAAAATGACACATAATTTTAATATTATTTTCCACTACTTAATTTTTTTTAATATATATCAATTTTATTGGTTGAGAATAAAGTTTGGGATAAACTCTTAGGATAAATGATCTCTATTCTATTATTAATAGAAGCTAAGGATGTTAAAACTCTAATTAGAGAAATACTAGTGACATAAGCAAAGGAGGAGCCAAAATCAACAATGTTTCATTCTTAATTAGTAAAACCTTTCCCAACTTACAATATTTTATGTTTTTTCTTCAATTGATCCATGAGTTATAGCTTATTTTAAAACCCCTATATGACTAATAGGTTTAGCTATTGGAGGTAAGTATATTAAAACTTCTAAGTATTACATTTTGCAATTAAATCAACTACAGATTTAATGAGTTTTCCTTAAATAGGGGCATCAAAAGAGTTGATAACATAAAAAAGAAAAAAATGTTTATTATCAACATAATATATATAAAAATCATTTCTAGAAGAAGGCTCTTTGTTTATTACTCATTTTTTCAAATAAGTTTTCAACATTATTTTGTAAAAGTGGATGAGAAATACTTTCACATTTCAAAGGATAAATAAATAATTCCAATTCTATAATATTTTTTGTATATTACAACGCATGCATATCACTTTTAAAACAAGAAATCTATAAGTAACTCTATGGGTTCTTATCATCTGAACTAGTCATCCATCAGTATCAATATGGGTGATACTTTTATTCTTAAATATAATGAGATAATATTTTTATTTGAAAGTAAAATCAAACAACCTTTACTAGAATTTCCATGGAAGTAATCACCAGTGCTCTTCACTATAGCCATGATTTTCTTCTCTTCTTGTAATAGACTTGTGACATCAACCTCAGCACTTTCCATAAAACTCTTCACCCTCTGAGTTCTTAAGGTCTTTGTTAACAAATTCTTTGGCTTTTACGAGACCGTGGCCATGTCTGGCAGTAGTTAGTTCCTGTTAACATATTTTTTAAGAGAGTCTTTCTCCATCAAACTAAAATAGGAAGCAACTTGTGAAAGATAGGAGATCTTCTGTGGAATGGGATCCACTGTCACAAAATCACTATCTATTCGTGTCCTCAGTCAATCAGCATCCTCCAAGTAATATAAGAATAGACAGGGATTGGAACAAGAATGTAAACAAATGATCTTTATTCATCTTCTATACCACTATTTTTTGAATGACGATTAACTGTCCCATAATTCTGTCTTTTTTTTTTCTGTTCCGTTCATTAATATATTGACATGTGGAAAATAATTTAATTATTTTTTGTGAAGTACATTATTATGCTCTCTTCATTAAAGTTATGCCCTTCCACTTTCTTACTAATTACAAAATTACCACATTCCGTACTTTCCTTTCTCTCTCAGCTTTCTCTACAGCAACAATGGCAATATATCCATTCTTATATCATTCTTTAAATCACATTCCTCTCTCATTTTCTTTACTTTCTTCAAGCTACACTCTAAGTTCTCATTTCTTTCGCAAATTAAAGCAACAACCTCATAGAAACATTCATTTCACTCAAAACATTGAATTTAAAAAAAACTTAATTATTACAATTTACATTCAACAAAAAATCTCAAATCGCATAAGCAAAAGAATTAAAGAAATTATAATTAATAAAACCCTTAAAATGGGGAATGGGATTTGAGATAAAAAAAGTAGATAATTTTGTGAAAGGACATGTGATTTGAGAAAGGTTGAGTGGAAATGAATGGTGTAGTTTGAACAACATGAAAGGAAATGAAAGAGGAATGTGATTTAAAGAAAGAATGAAAGAGAAAAGAAAATGTGGAGTGTGGTAATTTTGTAAAGAGTAAGAAAGTGGAAGGGCATAACTTTAATGAACAGAGTATAATAATCGGCTTTACAAAAATAATTAAATTATTTTCCACATGTCAATTTGTTAATGGATGAGACATGAAAAGAGATAGGATTATGGAACACCTATCTCCATCCCTATTTCTTTATCTGTCTATATCCAATAAAATTATGTTAACTAATAGTAGTTATTATTTTTGATAGATGATAAAATATTTATTGGCATAATTTTATTAGTTGACATAATATTGACTTCCTATATAGAGATAAAGAAATAGTGATAAGGCAAACAAATTAATAAAAGCTCAAGGCATTGTTTTTGGTATTTTTCATTTTTTCCTTCTTCTCTCCACTGGATTTCGATCCAATCAAGAATTAATAAAGAACCTGTTTGACATGATGAATCTCAGAGGTGTCATTGTCTGTAAGAATCAAATCATCCACATAAATGAGAATAACAATAAAGGAATTATTAAAAGATTTTGTGAATAAAGCTTGATCAGCTTGAGAATGGATGTAACCAAGGGATATAAGTTTAGAGGATAAGGTAGTATGCCATTCACAGCTAGCTTGTTTTAAGCCATATATGGATTTGTGTAATTTGCATACAAGGGGAGAATCAGTAGGTAATAAGCCAGGAGGTGGCTTCATATAGACTTCTTCATGAAGGTCACCATGAAGGAATGCATTATTTATGTCAAGTTGTTCTAGAAACCATGAGTTGGCAGAAGCTAAAGCCAAAACAACTCTGACAGTGGTGATTTTGACCACAGGAGAAAAAGTTTCAAAGTAATCTACCCCTTCTAGCTGAGTGTATCCCTTAGCAACAAGCCTAGCTTTGTATCTCTCAAGAGTGCCATTAGCATTGTGCTTGATTTTATAAACCCATTTGCAACCAATTGAGGACTTATCAGGAGGGAGAGGCATTAAGGTCCAGGTATGGTTAAGATCAAGGGCTTGGAGTTCTTGTTGCATAGCTTGATGCCAGCAGGGGATAGAGGAGGCTTGTTTATAGGATTTTGGTTCTTGATGGATGGAAACATTGAGGCAAAAATGTTTGTAACTGTTGGACAAATTGTTGTAGGTTAAGACAGAGGAGATGGGATATTTGATATTGCAGGAAGGAGGAAAGGGTTAAGACAAAGTGAGGTTGCAATGGTAGTCCCTAAGATGTGTTGGAGGTCTTATAATTCTAAGGGAGTGTCTGTTATTAGTGGGTTGAGATGTTGGGGAAGTATGATTAGGTAAAGGTTGTTGAGTTGGTGTAGGGGGAGGATTGAAAGGGGATATGTTGGGAGAATCAGGTTGGGATGGGAAGGTAGCAGGGTTGATTTTACATGTGGTTTGATTTTCAGAGGTAATGGTCTGAGAAAAGGGGAAATTTTGTTCATAAAAGTGGACATGTCTGGAAAGAAAAAAGTTATGAGAGGTAAGATCATAGAGGATATATCCTTTAGTACCTTCTTTGAAGCCAAGGAAGACAGTTTTCCTACTCCTAGGCATGAATTTGGTTCTGTGGGCTTGTAGAGTGGTGGAGTAGGCTAGGCAGCCAAAAACCCTTAAGTGGTCAAGAGAAGCTAATTAATTATAAAGTTTTTGGTATGGTGAGAGGTTATTAAGAATAGGAGTAGGTAGTCTATTTATTATGTGGACAGCATGCTGAACACTGAAATTCCAAAATGTAGGGGGAATATTAGATTGAAAAAAAAGGGCTCTAGCAACATTAAGGATGTGTTGGTGTTTCCTCTCAACAACTCCATTTTGTTGAGGGGTTTCAACACAAGTTCTTTGATGCAGAATTCCCTTAGAGGCAAGGAAATCATGCATCAAGAACTCAACTCCATTGTCACTTCTTAAAGATTGAAGTTTGGAGTTGAATTGAGTCTCAATGTGAGACACAAAGTGAATGAGGTGTTTTCTGGTTTCTGCCTTTGAACTCAACATGATAGTCCATGTGAATCTTGTGAAGTCATCAACTAGAGTTAAGAAATATCTATGTCCAAAGAGGGATGGTGTGGAGTATGGCCCCCAAATGTCAGCATGGATTAATTGGAAAGGTCTCATACTCTTGGTGTTACTGTGAGGAAAGGGCAAATGCTTATGTCTAGCTAGATGGCAAATATCACATGGAGATAATGGTTGATTCTTATTATTATTAATAAAAGGAAATTGTTTGTGCAAAATTTTCATTACAGAGGTAGAAGCATGACCAAGGCGTAAATGCCATAGAGAGTTATTGTTAATATTGGCAGTAAAATGAGAAAAAGTAAAGGAACTTTGAGAAACAGGTTGATAGTTGAACAAGTATAATCCATGTTGAATTCTAGCTGAACCAATCATCTTCTTGGTATGGTTCTGCAAAACCAAACATTGTCTTTCAGAAAAAATCAAATGACAACCTAGATGTTTAGTTAGTTTATTGACAGATATGAGATTAACATGAAACTCAGGGACAAAGAGAACATTAGTGAGAATAATAGATTGATTCAAAGTAACTGTTCCAGTGGTGCATGTAGTAACCTTTTCTCCATTTGGCATAGTGATGAGCATTAGTGCCATAGAGTAAAAACTACTAAAGTTGCTCATTGTGCAAGAGATATGATCTGTGGCTCTAGTATCAAGGAGCCACTGAGAATTAGAATTACCTGGTTTAGCCAAAACTGAATTGGTGACAGAATTGACAGCATGGTCTTGTTGGTTCTTAGACTGATTAAGGAGATGTAGAATGCCCTGCATTTGTTCTTCTGTGAATGATCTGGTTGCATCATGCATTTGATTTCCTGATTGAGAATTGGTTGTTGATGTCTCTTCTGTATCAAGAGGGAAAAAGGCAGTGTGGTTGGCCATTTTGGATGACTTATTGGAGTTTGGATAACCAGGAGGATAGCCGTGTTTTAGGAAACATGTCTCAATGGTATGATTTGTTCTCTCACAAAAAGTACAGAATTTGCTATTCAGAATCCGTGTTCCTGATCTACCACCTCTTCCTCTATAGTTAAAACCCCCTCTTGGTCTAAAATTTCCATTAGGGACAGAGTTGGTTCCTTTGGTTTGGAAATCTTGTTTGGTATTGAGGGATAGCACAGTGCCTTGTGTTTCAAGATTATTAGGAAGGGGGTTCTGTTGTTGTCGTTCTTGTTGAATAAGCAAGGAGAAAGCTTTAATGATGGTGGGTAGGGGTTGATTGAGCATGATCTGAGACCGAACATGAGCATATTGCTCATTTAATCCTTTAAGAAATCGAATGACATAATCCTCTTCCCTATATCATTTTACATCTTGAATGATTCCATGCGTGCAATTCTCAAGGCATGGACAACTTCTAATAGGTATGAAAATCTCTATTTCTTCCCATATAGTCTTTAATTGAGTGTAAAATTCAGATATAGAGAGGTTACCTTGGTTGAGATGATGAAACTCTTCTTGTAATTCAACCATTCTAAACATATCTCCTTGTGAAAATCGTTCTTCCAAGTCCTTCCAAACTTCCGCTGCAGAGTCCATCCATAAAATTGATTTGCCTATGGATTCTTTGATTGAATGTTGTATCCAAGACAGTACCATGGTGTTGCGCCGTCTCCATGGCCTGTATGAGGGATCTTCTGACTTCGGTTGAGGCAAGGTTCCATCAATGAACATAAGTTTGTTCTTGGATTCAAGAGCCAACTTGAAAGCTCTTGACCAAAAATGGTAATTGGTTCCATCTAATGAAGGGGTAACGAGGATGAGAGAAGAGTTCTCACTGGAGTGTAAGAAGAAGGGGTTGTTGTCTTGATCCCCGTTGTTCATTTTCGAAGAGGATGAGAAGGAGGAGGAGAAAGGGAGGAAGGAGGGAAGGAGAGGCGGTGATCAGAGCTTTGATAGCTCTGATACCATCTTGATTGGATCGAAATCCAGTGGAGAGAAGAAGGAAGAAATGAAAAATACCAAAAACAATGCCTTGAGCTTTTATTAATTTGCTTGCCTTAACCAAGAGAAAGAACAAGCTATTTATAGCAGAATAATAACTAACATACCTAACTGAACAAACCAAAAAAGGGAAAGACTACCTAACTTAAATAACTAATTGAACCAGCAGAAACTGGGCTTAAACAGACAAGGCCCAAACCAAAGGAAAAAGAGAATAAAGAAGAGAAAGAAGAAAAAGCAAGAATAGAGGTTTAACATTAATTTATAGCTAACCTTTTATTTCAAGTTAAATTACTCTATATGTATCACAAAAATTTAAATTACTCTATAATCATTGAGTTAAAAAATGTTTGTAATAAGATCTCCGAATGCATAGAAAATTCACAGTTGGGTATCTCACTATTTTTGTAATACAAATTAGTGCTCCAACTGCTACATTTTTATGTAGATGGTGGAAGTTGGACTATTTTAATTTAAAGATAATAACTGCAAATATTATCAGCACCACCTTGCATGTACTTATGTAAAGGACCAACCATCCAAAGTGACTTCACTATTTCATGGGCTTCAAATTCTAAATATCCATAAAGTATATACCAATCCTGTCTTTGCCAAAAAGTCTCTCATATGCCCCATATTCAATGATTAACAATGCCTTAAACTTTAGAAAATGACCAGATGAGACATTAAATTTAACTTGTTTCTTTTTTCTAAAATAGAAGGTGTCAACCTTAGGTATCCATCCTAGTTTATGTCAATCATTTGAGGATAATGTTACCCTTGATGAGGATTCTAGTTATTGTAGAATCCACATGACTAAAATCTTGTGAATCACCACATTATGACATAGGTAAATTAGCACTATAAAAGATTGAAGGAAGTACTAAAATTTGCATTGTTCATTATAATACACATAATTAGCCCATAGCATTCTGCTATAAGGGCCATTACTTGTCACAGGCCATTGGCTTTACTAAATTGTGCTAAACAACCAAATTGCAATGTGCTACATAATATGCCTCACATATTTTTCTCTTTACAAAGGAGAAATATATAGAAAAGATAGAATATATTCCATTGTCTCTTTTTATAGCCCTCCAAATATGCCAAGAGAATTTGTTCTATGCTTTTATCAAATGGTTTATCTCCCACACTATAAGAGAAAGGACGAGCCTTTCAAATTGTTTAGTCTTTCTGAGAAGCAATGGCTAGTTCTAAGAACCCGATTGAGGTTCAAACAGATGAGCAAAGTCCTCATAAATGGTGTGTTTCATTGGGAGAAGAGGTTTTCAAAATATTCTTCAGCAGCCAGGTTAATCCAACAGTGCATAAGGTCTATGGTGATGGATCACTTTTCAGTCCAATGTTGTTTGGAAAGTTCTTTGATCCTTCTGATGCATTTCCTCTATGGGAGTTTGAGTCAGATATATTGTTATCTCATTTAAGGAGCACTAACCAAAAAAGCACTGTGGATTGGTGTCAGACAGATGAAGGGTACATATTAAAGGCAGAAATTCCAGGTAAGATAAATATTTTTTCATTTTCATGTATCACCATTCTTGTGTTCGTGGTATCTTAACCGGTCAAATATTTAGGGGTTATTCAATATTATTTCTATAGGTCTATGCATAGTTGTTTCTAGTGTTGCTTCTTGTAGGTTTGAGTCAACTTTTGTTTCATCATAGGAGAAATAATCAACGATAAAATTTTTTCTTATTTTTTGTAACTCATTCATTTAAGTGAGTGTACTTACCAAAGTTGTGTTACAGTAACAACAAGGTATACTATAATATAGTGGTTCCCTTTCATCAAGAATAATGTTTGGTGCACATCACCTCACATCTTGTGGATGGGCCAAATAGTGAAAATTGTGCATATGTGAGATGATTTGTATACACATCAGAATAGAATAGGACAAAAAATGAGTTTTGTTTGTGTTTGATCGGTTGATGCTTTCTGTTAAAAGAACTGACAAGACAAAAGATTGAAAACTAGAACATGTTGGTTCCATTGTGTTGGGGTTCCTCCTCCGATACTTTATTCTCCTTGACATAGTTTAAATATGTGTTAGAATTATTTGTCTCATTGCCAATAGATTTTGAGATGAAACTTTAATATTGTATTTGTGCCAAGACTCAATCTTTTTCCGGTTGTCACGTGCCCAAAGATATCATTTAATCATGGGTTAAAGGTAACCTTTCATCTGGTCCGACAAACTTCTGTGGAAAGGTATGCTGGAAACTAAGTCTCACATTGCATGTCTAGTTTTATATGTCTAGTTCTATTAGAGTATTAGGCATGGTTACTTACTAAATACAATCTAAGCCCTTTAGTATTATTGTTTAGTCAATTAAGTGAAGAATTACTTTTTAATCAGGCCAAGTTTCCTTAGATTGAAATAAGAAAAATGCTTAACTAGTCAAAACATGTGATACCATTATATTGGTTTGTCAAAACAGGAAGTGCTAAAAACAACAACATTGAAGTCCATGTTGATAAAGGGAAGAAAATTATTGAAATTAGTGGACAGTGGAAGCAGCAAAGGGACTCAAAGGAAAATGAGTGGAGGTGTGGCCATTGGTGGGAATATGGATATGTAAGAAGGCTTGAGATGAATGAGGATGCAGATTGGAAGCATATACAAGCACAAATATATAATGACATATTTTTAGAAATACAAATACCAAAGTGTAAAAAGGGTTGTGATGTTGCTTGAAGAAAATGCAGAATCAGTGTAAGTTTAAGATAATAACAGAGAGTGCTACTAGAGTTTGTTACAATTTTGTAGCAACTTGTATGCAAATTGATACTTTGACTTTATGTTGAAATGGAAGTTATATATAACGGGGGCTGAACTACATTGTGGAAAAAGTGGTGGCAATTGCACTTCCACGTGATAACTCACTTATATATTTGCATGGAAAACATAGATTTTATTTAATACAGGTTAAAGTTTCAAACCCATATATCACATATTTTTCATGGTGAAAAGTGAAAACAATAACATGTAAGTCATGAAAACTCAATCGCGTATAGGTGTTTCAATTCGCATTCATATCTGAATTAACAGCTTAGTTGTAAATATTTATTGTTTGTTGAATTTAATCCCAAAACTGTTTTACATGTGAAAATAATAAAGATTACTATGACTATCTATTTTCCTCCCCCAATCACTGCGGCTTCATTCCCATCCAATTTTGTTTTAATTACTACCCAACCTTGGTAAAATAAACAAGTAGTTTTAGTTAGTAAATTAGTTCATTTAACAAAAACTACTTGTTAGTTTAGTAATGTAAAAAGATTAAAAGTTTAATGGTTTGATTCGAGCCAGACTTATTGAGAAAAATCACACAACTAAAAATTGATAAGAAAAAGGTAAGGTTGGTAGTAGCAAAATAAATGTATGAATAACGTTTCCATTCTTCTTAATTGCTACCCCATCCACCCAAAAGCCTAAAGGAAAATGAAACTTCATATCATATTATGGAAAGGTTTTTAACTAGATCAATCAAGCCCCCACCACCATTATCTCTATTAATCACAAGAGTCCAAAAACTCGGTTGGTCACGTATGGTTCATTAAATGTATGTGCCCACACTTCCCCCAAACAAGTGCATCATATTAATTAAACATAGCTGCGTCTAAACCTTAAACTTTGTGTCAATCAAAGACAGAGACAACTTCATTGTTTGTGTACAATTGAATCCAAAATATGAAGGAAAAAGTTTTATTTGTTAGGAAAAGAAAATTGCAAAATAATGTGTTCATTATGCACTAGATGATAATCTTAAATAGGCAAAGAAAAAGATGTTATAATCAGTTTCAAAGTTAAATATAATAACTCTCCTAAAGTGGACATAACTTACTAAACTACACACCCAATTACTAACACAATATATAAACTGAATATAATAAAAATATCTAACATTCCTTGAAACCGAAAATTCTATTTTCAGTTTAATAACTCTACTGCTGGAGCTTGCAAACACCCAATAAATTTCTCAAATTTTGGAATGAAGGTGCTTTGAGAGATTTAGTAAAACTGTCTGTCAATTGATTTTCAATTCTGCAGTACTTCAAGATAATTGTTCCATCATTGTTGAGGTTTCTCAAAAAATAATATTTAACATTAATATGTTTACTTCTTCCATGAAGTACAATATTTTTGGAGAGTTTGATGGATGAGGTATTATCACAATATATTATAGTAGTCTCATCTTGCTTGAAATGTAGTTCTTCAAGTATTTTCCTAAACCAAATGGCTTGACAAACACAAGTTGAAACAACAACAAACTCAACTTCAATAGTTGATAATGTGACTATAGGTTGTTTTTTAGATAACCATGAGACAACCCTTATGCCAAGCATAAAGACATAGTCTGGAGTACTTCTCCTATCATCTTTATCCCCTACAAAGTCACTATCACTGAATCCAATCAATTCTGATTTTTCACCATTCTTGAAAAATAGCCCAAATTGTTTTGTTGCTTGAACATAACGGATGATTCTTTTGGCAGCTAAGATATGCATTTCAGTTGGACTTTTCATGTATCTACTAATTAGTCTGACATAATGCATTATGTCAGGCCTAGTAGTAGTTAAATACATCAAACTACCCACAATTTGCTTAAATAGTATGTTATCCCCATTTTTTCTTTCAGAATCTTTATTTAGCTTCAAGCCATACTCAGATGGAGTACTTAGAGGATTGCAATCATGTATTTGAAACCTGTTTAAGAGTTATTGGGCATACTTCTTTTGAGAAATAAAGTATCTATTAGTTGATTGCACTACTTCTATACCCAATAAAATAATGCACCAAGCCAAGTTCAGTCATTTCAAACTCAATCATCATAGACTTTTTGAACTTTTCAAACATTCCTAAATTATTTCCAGTAAATATAAGGTCATCAAGCAAATAATAAGTATCTTTCCTTCATATCCAACTTTAACAAAGAGTGTGAGCTCATATGGATATCTCTTAAATCCTTCTTTCAAAAAATATGTCTCTATTCGACTATACCGAGCTCTTGGAGTTTGTTTTACTCCATAAAATGCCTTCTTCAATTTATACACTCTATGATCATTTCCAACTTTAATATAGCCAAGGGGTTGATCAACAAATATCTGCTCATCCAAGGTGCCATGAAGGAATGTTGATTTAACATTCATTTCATATGTAGGTCATGAGTTTTGAGCTGTCATGACAATCACTAATCTCATGATATCATGTCTTACAACTACAACATACACCTCTTTATAGTCCACGCCATATTCCTGTTTATATCTTTTTGCCACCAATCTTGTCTTATACTTGTCAATTTTACCATCTTCTTTTATTTTAGTTTTGAAAAGCCATTTTACACTAACAGTTTTCTTCCCACCAGGAAGATCAACAAGCTCCCATGTATGATTTCTTTCTGTGGCTTCAATTTCTTCGTCCATTGCCTTTTGTCATTTTGGTTCCTTGGCGAAATTCTCAAAGGTTGTGGGATCACAATATGAAAATAATGCAAAATGAGTAACATGATCATCAATTTGATTAATTCTAGTTACCTAAAAATCTTCCATCTAAGATGGTCGTTTTTGAATGCGACTTCTAGGAGGTTCAACGTATGCATTTGTTGAAGTTTCAGCTGTTGTTGGTGTTGCAATTTTTCTTTCTCCTCCATGTTCAACTTGTGAATTATTTGTACAAGGTTGCTGCCTATTTTCCTGTTCCTCTTCTTCAAATCCAAATTTTGAAGTATTTGTAGTTGTTTGCTGCTCATTCTACTCCCAAGTTCTTTCTTCATCAAAGATGACATCTCTGTTTGTCACAATCTTTTTTGTGTGACGGTTGTACAACTTATATGCTTTGGAGGCTTCATTGACACCAAGAAATACACAATTTTCACCCTTATCATCAAACTTCTTCCTTTTCTGGTCTGGAACATGGGCATAAGCTATGTAACCAAAAATTCTGAAATGCTCAATACTCAGCTTGTGTCCATTCCATGCTTTTTCAAGTGTCATGTTCTTCACAACAAAGGTGGGGCTTATATGCAGCAAATGAATGCTCCAATTTACAGCTTCCAACCAAAAATTTATTGGCACTCCACTTATCTTCAAAATGGTTCGAATCATGTTTAAGATTGTTCGATTCTTCCTTTCTGCAATGTCATTCTTTTGTTGTGTGTAAGTTGTTGCAAGTTGTCTCTTGATTCCATGTGTGTCATAAAAATACCCAAATTCTTGTGAGTTGTATTCACCACCATGATCAATGCGGAGAACCTTGATTGCATGTCGACATCCTTTTTCAACAATTGCTTTGTAGTGTTTGAAAATTGACAAAGCCTTAGATTTTTCCTGCATAAAATAAACCCAAGTTTTTCGACTATAATCATCAATGAATGTAATGAAGTAGCGTTTACCGCCATTTGAGGTAGGATTAATCGGCCCACAAATGTCAGAATGAATCAACTCTAAAACTTGTTTTTCTCTCCATGATTTTTCTTGTGGAAATGATGAACGATGTTGTTTGCCAACACCACATTCTTCACAAATTTGAGACGGATTGACTATTTGTGGAAGACCTACCTCCATGTTTTTCTGTTGAAGAGTCTTCAATTTATTGAAATTTAAGTGGCCATAGCGGAAATGCCAAATCTATAAGGGATCCTTCACTTCACTCATCAAGCAAGTTTGTGCACTTTGAATCTTCAAAGGAAACAACCTCTTAGAACTCATTTCAATAACTGCAATGGCTCATATGATAGGATCATATATAACCTTTTTCCTACAGTTGACCAACACTTAACAAATTGTTTTTCAAGCTAGGAACATAAAATACATTAGATATGGTTTCCACCAAACTATACTTGGTTTGAATTTTAATATCTCATTTTCCCATCACATTTACAGTAGAGCAATCACCAAAACTCACTTTAGATCGAATTTTTTTTATCTAAATAAGAGAAAGATGACTTACTTCCACACATGTGGTTCCTAAAACCGGTATCAACATACCACATATCAGACTGGAATTTCTCATGAGATGTCATAAATAATGTTTCTTCTTCCTTCTCCTCTACAAAGTTAGACATTTCTTATTTTCCTTTGTAGTTAGGCAATTTTGTGTAGCACTCAGAGGCATAATGATCAAGCTTATGTCATCTATAATACACTACCATGAGCTATTCATAAATTCTACATCTTCCTTTTTGTTAGTGAGAATTGCATTTAAAGTTCCTGCTGGAATCTCTATTTCCTCGACCTCTATGTCCTCTACCTCTTCCCTTAACCCTTCCTCTAAAGTTATTGGAATGTGTATTGGAAGAAGCCTTCAATGCTTGCTCCTCCATTTCTGAACTTTTATGCATCTTTTGTTCATGTACCAACAAGGAACTTTAAGTTCATCAAGGGAGAGTTCATCAGTGTCATTGGACTCTTCAATTGAGCACACCATATAGTCAAATTTTGGTGTGACTGATCATAGAGTTTTTTCAACAATGATTGTGTCTCTCAACTTTTCTCCACGAATTCACATGCTATTTGAAATTCCCATTACCCTTGAACAATAATTAGTATCTGACTCACTTTCCTTCATTTGTAAAGTTCGAAGTCCCTTCTGAAGGCTTGAAGTTGAGCATGTTTGACTCTAGAGGATCCTTGATATTTCTTCTTCATTGAATCCCAAATATCCTTGGACGTTTTGTAAAGAATGGTTTCTAGGATAGAGCGATCAATGACTTGAAATAAGAAATTTTTGGCTCTCAAGTCTTTTAACTTCATGGCATCGTGCTCTCTGTTTTGTGCAATAGTACGTTTCTTGCCTTCTTCTAGTGTTTCAACACCATCTTCAACCACTTGCCAATACTCATTGGACCTTAAGAGATTTTCCATCAACATGCTTCAGTGCTCATATTGACCATCAAAACATGGAATGACTGGTTGCACAAAATTTTCAGTAGCCATTGCGGTTCTACTACAGAAAAAATGAGGAAAGTGGGTTATGTTACTATTTATGGTGGTATACTGCAGAAAAAAATTGTGTGGAATGAGACTTTTTGCTGGCCACGGAAATATGTGGAAAATTATTTTTTCCTATCTCTCAACAACTTGGCTCAATGCAGTGACAAGATGCTACAATTGAAATTGCAGACCAAGTTTAATAAGATTTGTTGCAGAGTAAATAGAAAAATTTGCTGCAGACCATGACAATTCTTTTTCCTTTCTCTCTTGCTCTTGATACCAATGTTAGAACGAGAAAATTGTAAACTGATGTGTTCATTATGCACTAGATGATAGCCTTAAAATAGGTAAATAAAAAAAAGGTTACAATCAGTTTTAAAGTTAAACATAATAACTCCCCTTAAGTGAATATAATTTGCAAAACTACAAACCCAACCACTAACACAATACATAAACTAAATATAATAAAAATATCTAACATTATTAAATTAAAATGGGGAGAAATTAGAGAAGAATAAAATATGAAGATGCTAGATATTGATTTTTTTAATTTTGTAAACACAATGCAATATGAGCTACAAAGTGAAAAAAAAATGAAAGAGACAACGTGTCGATATTGTAGGAAAATTAAACAGAAATACTAAGCAATAGGAGGAAAAAAATGAAAGAGACAAATTGTTGGCATTGTAGGAGATTTCTCTATGCAATTCAATGTGTCCGGTGGGATTTTGTACTTCCATTGACTTATTTTGTATTCAAATTAGTTTATAATCAAAATATTTGTATGATTTTTTTCATTGAAGAAAATGATATGTTCTCTAGGAAAAGCAGATCTTATGGCTCACTATATATGTCACTTTATATTTTATGAGTTGTGATTGGTTGAAGAAAATGTATATAAGTTAAAAATATAATTATTAGTTATTTTGTTGATCAATCATAATTCATGGAACATAAAGTAACACGTGACACTTATTGTGGAAAGATGTGTTCTTGTTCTCTAACTAAAAATATGTTCACAAAGTAATACTTTATTTATTAATCATTAGTATACAAATGACATATATAATATTTTCCATCAATAATTTAATAGATGAATATTCATCTTCCTAAAAAATAAGTATTATTTCAAAGAAGTATCATTTTTCCATCAATAATCTTTCACAAAATGATGAATAGACAAATGAGAGAAAAATGGTAAGAATTACATGGTAGGATCCTAATATGTTGTTGCAAAGAATATAATGAAGTATCATCAAGATTGCCCAAGCCAATTCCTTGTTGCTCAAGGCAAATTTCATGTTTCGACATATAAGCCATATGCAGCCAAAACTGACCGTGCCAAGGCATGGGCCATGATCGAGGTAACTAGACATCGTAATCGTGCCACTGCTTAAGTGATGGCCAAACCAGCTCAAGTTTGGACTGTGACAAGAAAAGACTCATGACCGAGGCAGCCGGGCATCGTGACCGTGCCACTGCTCAAGTCATGATCAAGCCAAGTCCTCAATCCTGACTGAGCAAAGTTTGGAATATGACCAAGGCATGTTGCTGGATTGGCGCATCAGGCACACAAATCTGTTGCACTAGGCCTGCACACTTTGGTGTGATGGCTTGAACAAATCTGATGCACCAGGCCTGCACACTTTGGTTCTATGGCCTGGTCAATGTGCATCAGTTTTTATTTTCCGTAGGCTGAGTTTATTTGTTGATGTGTCTAGAAGAATGGTTTTGTAGTGGGACCATTTTATTTGACATGTGTTAAATGAGGAGATTAGTTGTAGGTAGTTAAGTTAGTTATGTGGATTTCTTAAGTCACAAGTAAACCTTTTAAATACATGTATTTAGCATAATTGTTCAATTAGTGAAAAGAATTTTCTTCTTACTTTCTTCCAAATGAGCTCACATAATGTACAACTATATTACTCATTTTTCATTTATCAGGAAAATATAATATTAATTAAATATATATTAATTTTGGGTTTTCTAATCAATGGGAATGAGATTATATATAAAGTGATACATATTTTGAGACATAAAATAAGACTTCATTTTCAAATGTCATATAGAACACTTTCATATTGTTGTTATACAATTTTGATACAACAAGAATGATATCTACTATCAAAATCTTAATCAAGGATACAATAACACTTCTTGATACCATTTTTAGCATTTGGCTAACTTATTTCTCAATTATCCGGTAGAAGTATGCATCAACATCCTTACTTTCACATTTCTTTTTAATCATTTGTAGAACCAACCAAGGGAAAGGGTTAGAATATGTTAGGTTGGACTATGACCTTAAATAAACAAGTTTGGTTTGTTTTTCAAACTTACAATCCTAGTTCAATGTATTAGTCCAACATAAGCAAATTTTCAAGGCTTGATGTGACATATTCAAATTCACTCAATTCAACGTTTTTGTCTTCATGTTTCAAGTCAATCACATTTCACCAAATAATATAAAAAATTATTTTTTATTTTTATGATTTCTCTTTATAATTAGGTGTCACTTTTTAATTAAATTAGTTAACAATTGAAACGCAAGTGGAACAAGTGATATCCATTCTTTATACTAACTTTGTTCTCATATCAAATGATACATATTAGACTTCAATTCTCTCCCTAATAATGATGCAAGTTATTTGAACGATATGATTACATAACCAATATAATTGTTGTACTATATCAGTATGAGAAGCAGGTTATGAGTTTCAACCTGTTTGTAAGATCTGATTTTCGCAACACTCCATTTATGTATAAGACTTGGACAAGCCACTAAGTTGCACATGCTTGCAGGCCTGCCATGCAAATGGAACAACATTTTTGTGCTTGAGCAGATTTAATTATTCTACTCACATTGTCCCATTCTCTTGGAATTGTTAAACTAACTAGAACCCAAGAAGCTAAAGTGAATAGCCCTGCTCAATTTATTATTATATCATGTAGAAGTCAACAAGCCACATCAAGAAAATAATGATATAACAATCCAACCAACTGAAAGGAACCCTTTTGTTACATATAGTAGTAATTCTTTAAGCAATGAGCTTTGTATTATACACCTAAATGATCATCAAAATGTTAATATGGAATTGTTATTGGTAGGTCAATAACTGTATTGAGTTATAATATTCAATGCTTTCTAAACAACCTAGCATTTATCATTTATCACATACATTTGTTTCTGCATCATAAGGGAGACTTAGTAATTATCTTTTTTATATGAACCTTTATATATACATATATACATAAGCAACAAGACTGCATTGCTTAACAATCTAGCAAAGGAAATAAGTTTGTCCACTTCTTATTATCATATTTGGGTTAATATAAGAGTGAAATATCAAATTGGACTCTGATAGTTAATCAATTTGGTCTCTTAATTACTTTATGTTATTGATAAATTGATTTGGTCTCTTACTTTATATGTTATTGATAAAATTTTCCTTGACTTTTCATACCGTTAATCAATTTGTTCCATGACTTTTCATATCATTAATCAATTTGCTCCATGGCTTTGCACATTGTTGTTCAATAGCCTTGATAAAAAATTTGTAAGGTTCTCAAAGATTAAATAAATCAACTATGTGCGAATGTGTTGTGGTAACGATCTTTTTATGGTGAATATAGAATGAGAAAAAGATATATACACCAACTTTAAAAAAATTTACATTGTCACTCCATTATATACCATTGAATTGTATAAGGTTAGTTGAAGAAGAATACTCTAAAAAGGAGAGTGATGTGAAAAGGACAAGGAATGCAACTGAGTACCAAAAAGTGAGTGGAAACACCGACAAATTGTATAATGTGGAAGTTGGAAGAGAAAGTTAGGTGATTAACTTTTATGAGAAATGAGAAATGAAAGGAAAGTTCTTAATTCTTCTCGGAAGCTACATAAAATAGTTTTTATTTATGTCAGAGCATGTTGGCAAAGTTTAGATTTGGAGGAAGTTCAGTTGGATCATGGTACAACAGTGGGGGAATAATGCTAATCAATTAATATATTCATAATATTACTTGTCTATAATTACGGTTAAAGAATGAATATTATATCTCAAACTTTATTCAGGACTAATGATAATAAATTAAAAATAGAAAAAATAATTAATTTTTAATTTTTTTTATTGACATGACATATTTTTATTGATGAAGATATACTTTGGGATATGTTTCAGGACAATAGATTTTTGTTCTAGACTTAAGTACACCAGCAAAGTTGAATCCAAAAAATCAATTGGGAGACTTTCATAACTTAAGTTTGCAACTTTCACTCTATTATCACCGTTGATTGATGGTAGATGATAGTCATTTCTTTTTTAGCGATTTCACTCACCTATAAGTACTTGATAATATATTTTAATTCAGCCTATAAATAGTTATTTTCTAGGCACAACTCTGAATGAAAAACATTAATGATTAAGACATAAACATGTGAAGAGAACTCATCACAAAAATATAATCTATTACGTGATAGAGTGTCTTGAAGATGTGTGGATAAAATTAAACTGGAAAAAATGCAAGCACTGATTTTATATACTTTGACTATATCATTTATCATTCATTTTCAATTATTATTTTAAAAATATAATATAAATGAATGATGAGTAATATAATAGTTAGACCGGCAACATTCTATAGATATGATATTTTAATAAATTGTTATTTCCCTCATATCACACGGGAAAGAGTCATATACGGAAATGACTGCATAAGAGTAAGATTAAGTTTTCAACATACATGTGATCCTGTTTATACTTATTATCATGTTGTATTGTACAACTTTTGATTTTCAAAACTTTATTTGCCACCTTTTCCTATACCATTGCTATTATTGGAGATGCACGGTTAAAAAATAGAAAAATGCGCAAATAAACAATGAACTTTGTTGTAGTGATGGAAGAGTACAAATACCTTTATTAGAAGCACCTCCTCCATTCCTTCAGCATCTTCTCTTCGATATGAACTCCAATAATAGTCTAAATTATCAAAATAATATCGTTTAAACAACATGATGTTTGCATTCACATCATTAGGAGCCAAATTTAATAGATCTATCAATAATGGTAGAGGTCAAACAACAATCAGGATACAAGGACAACCATGTTACCACACTGGTAGCATGTTGCCTATGCCAAGACTATTTCCCAAGTTTTCCCAACTATATATTTATGATATAGAGCATGAAATTTAAAATAGGTCGGAAGAAATAAGGTAAATAAATATGTCTATCTTCAGACTTTTAGTAATAATTATTTCTATCATATTACCATTATTTATTTCTTGACCATTCATTATGAAAGGAATAACAAGGTTGATTCAGTAGTAGTTATGTAAGTATCAAAGATGTTGAATGACAACAATGTCCATGCAAAATCTTTTAGAATGGCAAGTGGAAGATTAAGAGATTGTGATGTTCAAAAACTACTTGCTAAAAGAAATTATGATGGGAGAACAAATAGTTTACCAATAGTTTTTCAAGTTGCTGCTTTAATAGTTTGAGATATTGACTCAACATCACAAAGAGATATATTATGGAAACACAAAAGTGGCCGATTGAAAAGAATTGATGAATTGCATGCAAGCTATTTGGCTTTCCAATATTCGTTGTTGTTTCCATTTGGAGATGATGAATATAGACATGATGTTTGTCATAGAGTTAGACCCAGTTCTCATAATAGAAAAGGTAACCGTCTAAATGTAATAGAACGGATGTCATTTAGATTGCAAACTGGAAAAAACGAGGCTCAAACTTTGTTCAGTTCAAGAATGTTATTCCATAATTTTTTAGTTGATGCTTATACTATGGTGGAATCTGAAAGGTTGTCTTTCATCAAAAGAACCCAAACAAAACTAAGTGTGGATAAATATAGAAATCTGAATGAATCTCAACAAAGTGATCAAACTCAATGATCTAATAGGGGGGAAAGAGTCATATTACCAACTTTTGTTGGTAGCCGTAGACATATGGATCAATTATATTTTGATGAGATGACTATCTGTAGTTCAGTTGGATTTCCTGATTTGTTTTTGACAATGACATGTAATCCTAATTGGTCAGAAATTTCAGATTTGTTAAGCCCATGGGTTTGAAGGCACATGATCGGCCATATATCATCTCGAGGGTTTTCAAAATGAAGTTCGAAGAATTACTCCAAGATTTAAGGAAAAGAAATTTTTTGAGTAAAGTACTTGCATGTAAGTATATATTTCAAAATAATTCATTTCATTATATCAAATTTTATTACTTTGCTTTTGATTAATTTTACGTAATTTTTTTTTCTTATTGTAATGTTTCAGATAGGTATACAACTGAATTTCAGATAAGAGGATTACCACATGCACACTTGCTTATATCTTTGCATCCATCTAATAAATATCCATCTCCTGAAGACGTGGATAGAATTATCTGTGCTAGAGTTCTGAATCAAAGTGACGATTCTGAATTGCACAACTTGGTCAAATCACATATGATTCATGGTCCATGCGGTTCTTGCAATATATCTTCTCCATGTATGAAAAATAGTATATGCTCTCGATATTTTCCAAAAAAAATTCCAACAAACTACACTTGTTAATCAAGATGGCTATCCAGTTTACAAGAGAAAAGATAATGGAAACATTATTGAAAAATGGTGTTTCTATTAACAATCATTTTGTTGTCCCTTATAATCCACAATTATTAAGGAAATATCAACCACACATTAATATGCAGTGATGTAACCAAAGTACTTCAATTAAATATTTATTCAATTATATCAACAAAGGTTATGATATGACCACAACTGTTATTGAAACAAAAAAATGGTTGATCGCAAACTGGAGAAAAAATTGATGAGATTAAACAATATCTTGATTATAGATATATATCACCATCAGAAGCATGTTGAGGGGGTTTTAGATTTCCTATTCATGGGAGACAACCTGTAGTAGAAAGATTGTATTTTCACATTCCAGAAGAATAACCAGCCTACTTTAATGATCATAAGAACATTGACAATATACTTTCAAGATCAACAATATTAGAGTCCATGTTTACTTCCTGGATGAAAGCTAATAAACAATATCCATAAGGTCGAAATTTATGTTATGCTCAATATGTGTCAAAATTTGTTTATATGAAAAAAAGTAGGACTTGGAAACCAAGAAAATCAGGTTATACAATTGGTAGACTAATATGGATTTCTCCATGCACTGGTGACCTATATTTCGTAGGATGATGTTGACAATGGTTAAGGGCCCAACAAGTTATGAAGATATTAGAATAGTGGCAAAAATTCAATATTCTACATTTAGAGATGCATGTTTTAAAATGGGCTTACTTCCGGATGATAGAGAGTACATTGAAGCGCTAAGAGAAGCCAAGAATTAGGATTATGGGTTCTACCTATGGAAATTATTTATTACAATGCTCTTATCAATCTCTATGAATAAACCAGACCAGGTTTGGGAAGAAACATGGCAATCGTTATGTGATGAAATTCTTTACAATCAAAGAAATATTTCTAATAGTCAAGGTATACAATAATTATATTTAAATTATTTATTTTATATTTCTTTTATGTAAATTTATATATCATATACAAATTTTTTGTCCAGTTGTAGGGTTGGTGCTTAGTGATGAACAATGCAGAATCTAACTTCGTTGGAGATTGAGAAACTACTTGAACGAAATCGAAAAAGTTTGAAAGACTATCCTCCAATGCCATACCCAAATGGATATTTCACAAATCAATTAGGAAATAGACTCATATATGAGGAACTTAATTATGATACAATTGAATTAAAGGAAAACTTGAATCTTCTTTTCCAATCTATCACAGGTAGTACAATTGTTTTCCTATCTAACTATCAACTTACTATTGTTTTT
This sequence comes from Lupinus angustifolius, assembly GCF_001865875.1. Classification (NCBI taxonomy): domain Eukaryota; kingdom Viridiplantae; phylum Streptophyta; class Magnoliopsida; order Fabales; family Fabaceae; genus Lupinus; species Lupinus angustifolius. The sequence continues at coordinate 13,074,130 of NC_032018.1, forward strand.
TAATCTATATGTAGTGTTAAAATTGATTTCTACATGTTCATATCATATATTACAGACGAGCAATCTAAAATATTCAACATTGTCACCCAAGCTGTAAAACAATAATAAGGATGTATGTTTTTCTTATATTGTTATGAAGGAACTGGTAAAACCCATATGTGGAACACTAACATATACATTGAGATCTCAAAAACAAATTGTGTTAACTATTGCTTCCAGTGGTAGAGCTTCTATATTGTTACCAGGAGGTAGAACACCACACTCTAAATTCAAAATTCTTGTACCAAGTCTTGAGAACTCTGTTTACAACATTCATCAAGATTCTGAACTTGCTAACTTACTGAAACAAACGAAGTTAATTATATGGGATGAAGCTCCGATGACACATAAGTTTTGCTTTTAGGCACTTGATAGAAGTCTTGCAGATATGGGTATAACAAATCTTGCCATTTTTTCAGACGAAAAGTTGTAGTTTTCGAGGTGATTTTAGACAAATCTTTCCATTGATTCCAAGAAGGTGTCGTTCAGATACATGCAACAATTAACTCATCCTATCTTTGGCATCAATTAAGCGAGGTGTTCAGGATTCAAAATGGTACCTCTCTCGCTCAAGCGAGAATCTCTAGCTTGAGCGAGAGACCAGAAGTTGGAACAAATATAGGCAGTTACAAACTGAAAAGTGGGTGTTACACCATCATTCTATCAAGCTTTTGCACGAAATTAGAGAGAGAAACACTAGGGAGTAAGAGAGAAGTCGTGGGAACGACTTAGATAAATAATTTCTTGTATTTCTCATGAGATGAATGTTGTAATAGGAAGGATGTTTGGTTAAATCATCCGTGTTGGGATTGAGATGTAATCTTCTAACTTTTGTCCTATTGGGTTCAATTCCTAAATGCATTTTAGTTATTTGATTTTGGGAAGTTTATCCTGTCTTTAATGCATGAAATTACTTTGCTACTGAATTCATGATCTTAGATCCAAGTTTAACTCAGAAGTTGAACTTGGTATTGAATTTGGATTATCTTCCTTGCTACATCACTGCTCTAGGAATGGATGATGATGTAGGAATTGCTTTTACATTGAGCTTAATGCTAGATAATTGGTTAAATATCCAAGGAATTAGTATTTAAGTAATTATCTAGGGATTTTGTACTCAAGGAATTGATACAAATGATTCAAAGAAAATGTGCATCAAAATTTATAACTTCACAAGTTATATGGAATTGAATCTAAGGATTGCAAAGGGAAAGAAAGATGAACTTCAATCCCAACACATTTAATTTCATAGTTTAATTTTTATAGTATAACAATTATTTTCAAAACCCAAATGATCATAAACACCAAATTTTGTAAATACAAATTCAATCTACTTTCTAAAGAATTGATATAAATCCAATCTGCTCTCCGAGGACGATATCCCGATATTTACGGGTTATTACTTGAACGATATGGTTCACTTGCCATATAAAAATAGTCAACAAGTTTTTGGCGCCTCTACCGGGGAGCAATAAGCGGTCTATATTAGTTCTATAGCAAGTCTATTGAGTATTGTAAATTTTTAATTTTAATTTTTGTAGTATAATTAACCCTTGTGCTAACCTTTGTTATAGTCTGCTTATTTATGCTTTTGTGAGGTAAGGCTATTGAAGAACTACTACAATACAATCCAGAAATCGAGAAATCAGCAAAAAGCAACTGTAAGAAAGCAAAAGAGAAGAAGTAGCAAGGGACTCATGAAGCACAAGGTAGCTCTGAACAAACAATAAATTCAGAGCCTCAATTAGAAAAAATGGAGAATGTCAATGCTGCTACAGAGAATAATGAGAGGCCTAATCCTCCAAAGAGGACGTTGGATGATTATGCAATGTATCAAGGTCTGAGGCACTACTCAAGCATTGTTATTCCACACACAGATATAACAGTGGAAATTAAGCCAGCATATCTGGATTTGGTTAGTGCACGCCAATTCTCTAGGAAGGATTATGAAGATCCTTATGCACATCTAGACAACTTCTATAAATTGGTGGCAACAATGGGTTATACTGATGCTGAATGGGAAGCTGCATAAATTATGTTGTTCCCGTTCTCTCTGTTAGGCAAAGCTAGGGAATGGCTAAAATCTCATCCAACTCAGAGCTTGACTAGTTGGAGTGACTTGGAGTCAAAGTTTTTGACTAGGTTTTCCCGCCAGCTCATTATGTTCATGCCAAATTTGAAATATCCACTTTAAGGCAAGGCGTAGATGAAGCATTCTATGAAGCTTGAGAGCAATCTCAGGTGCTACTGAGAAAAGGCCCCAATCATGGTTTTGAGGATGTGGATCAGCTTAATATATTCTGCAATGGGTTGAAGCTTGAGACCAAAATGATACTAGATGCAGCAGCTGGTGGAACAATGATGGTTATGGATGTTGAATAGGCTACAAGAATCATAATTGTTCTATCTTCAACAAATAGGCAAGTGCAACACAATCGGTAGACAGTACAGAAAATGAGAATGTTTGATCTGAATACATCTGATGTTATTCTAGCATAGAATAAAATTTTGACTCAGCAGATATAAGCACTTACCAAGCAAATTTCAAAGTTGCCACAACAATTCCATGTTGTACAATCTTCTCCAAGTCCACCCGTGCTAAGATGTGATTTTTGTGGAGGTGATCATGCAACTGGTCACTGTTCTATGCCTACCAACAATCCATAGGAAGAGGTTCAATATGTGAATAATCAACCTCGTCAAGGAAACTTCTCCAACAATTTTTCATATAACAATCAATTCTCGCAAGGTTGGAGGGGAAATCAGAACCAAAATTATGGATGGAGGCAAGAAGCGGGACTATCCACTAAGCAACCACCGTTTCAACCATCATACCAATAGGGTCCACCCCCATCATTGCATGAGAGACAAACAAAATTGGAAGACACTTTGGAGAAATTCATGCAAGTCTCCATCATAAATCAGAAGAATATTGATGCTTCTATCAGAAACCTGGACACACAAGTGGGGCAATTAGCAAAGCAGATGGCAGAACAACATTCTAACCGTCAAATGTTTTTCGCCAATACCCAAACCAATCCTAAGGAACACTGTAAATTTATCACTACTAGAAGTGGGAAGGTAATTGGTAGGGGTATTGGTGAAAATTTGGCGGTTGAGGAGGAAGTAATTGAGGAAACAGAGGCTGAGAAAAGAGAAAATATAATCAGAGAGGCACAAAAGGATAAACATGTACAAGAATATGATTGAATTGCAAACAAGGAGGAATCAATGAGGGAGAATAATGACAAGAGGAAGAGTGATATGCCTCAACTGAAAGATCTCCCTTATCCCAGGAAATCTTCTAAAAAAGACAAGGAAAGACAATACACTAGGTTCATAGATTTATTCAAGAGCCCATAAATCAACATTCCCTTTATGGAAGCTATGGAACAAATGCCAACATATGCAAAATTCATGAAGGATTTTTTGACGAAGAAAAGGAAGTTTTCAGAAGAAACAGTGACATTGGATGTTGGACGCAGTGCGATTATTTAGAAGTCTTTACTTGAGAAGACTAAAGATCCAGACAATTTTACAATACCGATCACTATAGGCGAGTTATCTATGGGGAAGACACTACTTGATTTGGGTGCTAGTATTAATCTGATGCACATGTCTATGTTAAAAATGATTGGGGATCTAGAGCTAAAGCCTACCAGAATGTCATTGCAACTTGCTAACATATCAGTGAAGTACCCATATGAAGTTGTTGAAGATGTTTTGGTCAAGGTGGATAAATTGGTATTCCTTGTAGATTTCGTCATAATGGATATTGAGGAGGACACTGAAGTTCCTCTAATTATGGGCAAGCCCTTTATGAAGACTGCTCGAGTGATTATTGATGTGGATGATGGTAAGTTGAAAGTGAGGATACAAGATCAGGAAGTGAATTTTAATATATTTGAGGCAATGCAACATCCAAAGGACAAGCAACAATGTTTTTGAGTGGATGTCATTGAAGAATTGTACATGCTTGATGACATTCACCTGAGTAGAAGTAGGCCACTGGAAAAATCTTTGAGATGAGTAATTGACGAAAGTAATACAGAGGAGAAACAAATGATTGAGAGTTATATGTCAAAGTTAGAGGCATCCCGAGAGGTTACATCTAGTCAGAATCACACTGAGGAATTAGTCAAGGAGAAGGAAATTGAGATTTCAAAGGTGGAGTTGAAACTGCTTCCTTCACATATTAAATATGTGTTTTTGGAAGATGGAGGAAAGAAATCGGCCATAATCAGCAAGACATTATCATTTATAGAAGAAAAACAAATGATAGATGTGCTGGAGAAAAAAGCAAGGGCTATAGGCTAGACACTATCTGACTTGCATGGAATTAGTCCTTCATACTACATGCACAAAATCTATATGGAGCATGACTACAAACCAATTGCTCAACCTCAAAGGCGTCTCAATCCTACAATAAAAAAGGTGGTGAAGAAGAAGGTGATGAAACTTCTGGATATAGGAATGATTTACCCAATATCTGATAGTACATGGGTGAGTTCGGTTCAAGTAGTTTCGAAGAAGGGACAAATGATTGTGGTAAGGAATGAACAAAATGAATTGATACCTACCAGAACAGTCACATGATGGAGGATGTGTATTGATTACAGGAAATTGAACTAGGCTACCCGAAAGGATCACTTCCCTCTACCATTTATGGATCAGATGATTGAGAGGCTAGCAGGACAAGCATTCTATTACTTTTTGGATGGGTACTCAAGATATAATCAAATCACTATGGACCCAGATGATCAAGAAAAGACAACTTTCACATGTCCTTTTTGTATCTTCGCAATCAGGAAGATGTCATTCAGACTGCACAATGCATCAGCCACATTTCAAAGGTGCATGTTAGCTATCTTTTTTGATTTGGTAGAGTGCTATATTGAGGTGTTTATGGATGACTTCTGATAAGTGCGAAACATACCTAAAATCCATACACTTTTATGGCACTTATCTTAAGCATAATTGAGAAAACCCAACTTAAAACAATACTTTGTGTATAAAATATCACAATCTTGCATATTTGTATGTGTATTTCTTTTTTATGTATTTTATAGGATTTAGAATGCTGAAGAAAGAAAGACTCATGGTCAACAAAGCAAAAGAAGTCAAAGATCGAGATGTTCAACCAGGGAGCTGAGTGTGGGACAAGCCCTGTTGAGCTAACCTGGACACCAGCTTGACCTGGCCACCAGCCTGACCTGGACCAAATTGCTCAACCAGGCAGCTGAGTGGACCTCCTTAGCTGCTTAGCCTAGCACCAGACTAGATCTGACACGGTTAGAAATTCAGCTTTACACGGTCAGACATGAGCTTGGCACAAGCCCAAGCTGCTAAACAAGCAGCTCAGCGGTCCAACCAAGCAGCTCAGCGGAGAACCATACTCCTGACCAGATCAGCAAACACCAGGCCACGTCACAATCAACACGGTCAGAAGCTACTGAACGAGCAGCTTAGCAGTGAAGCAGGTGCGTTGAGCGGTGTGCACCAGACTTAACTTAACCATCAAGCAAAACATAAAGTCATCCATGACCTCACCTCAAGTAGCCCACCATAGGCTTTTCAGAAGTAGCTCACAATAGCTGGTTTCATAGCCCACAACTAGCTTTGATGAGTCAAGCACAAGGAGGTGACTAAGCTACTTGGTCAATGGACCAAACCCATGCTGAAGGGTATGGTCAGCTGCTTAGCAGTCCAACCAAGCAGCTCAGCGGTCCAACAGAGAGGCCTATAAATATGAGACCATTTCATTCGAGCAAGAGATATCAAAAACACTTGAAACAAAGAAATCTCTCACTAGAAACCTCTCTATGAAGTTCTCTCTTCATTTCTAAGTTTAGAGCTTTAATTTCAAGTAAGTTTATAGTTTTAGTTTAGAATTCAAGAGGAGAAAAGGAGAAGACAAATGAGATGCAAAATATCAATTTTGTACTCTCATTTGGAACTCAAAAGCATCCAATCCTTGGATGGATAGCTCATGCTCCTAACATTTTTTTTTAATAAAGTTATGTAATTTCTACTTCTTCTTAATTTACAAAAGTTTGAAATTTAGTCATTCAAGTTGATGCTTTGGTTAATTTTATTTGTTTGAGAAGTACTTAATGCTCTTTTTAGATTGATCACCTAAAAAATGATTTCAAGTCAATAAAATTACTTGTCTCAAACACTTAACAAATAAACTAAGAAGTAGTTGTACTACTTAGTTTATTTGCCAAGTTAAGCATACTTTTCTTAAGATCTTATATTCATTACTACATCAATATTAAGTCGCCAATGACTAGGGTGTGACA
>NC_032018.1:13080570-13116434 GCF_001865875.1 Lupinus angustifolius
CTACAATTGAATCTTGAAAGAGGTGTAAATTGTAAAATAGTCAAGTGTTATCAATAAATTTATTTGTTGAAAACACTTTTTAATATACAAAAGCGATGAAACTAACTTACTAACTTTTATTTATTGTTATTTATTTTCTTCATTTTATTTATTCTTTAATACCAACATTCACTAAGGAAGAAGTTTGGTTTGTTAAATAAAATGAACTCGAAAGGGAGTAAATAAATAAAGGTCACTTAAATTTATTACTAACTATTCATCACTTTTATATATTAGAATACCATTAAACCAGTGTTGGAATTTATTCCACAAAACCGAGATGGTATTCAAAGGTACTTCATAATTATGTAATAGATAATTGCTTCGATACCATTGTACCGACATTAGAATTTATTCTAACAAAGCCGAGATCGGGCAAAGAATGAATGACTTATTTACATGGTTATTAAAGAAGTAAGTTGTAACTGGAATATTCTTGAAGCCATTATACTGGCGTTGGAATTTATTTCAACAAAGCCGAGATGACGAACAAAGAGTAAAACCGAGTTCTCTTACTTAATCAAACAAAAAAAAAACATAACGAAAATGAGAGTATAAATCTTTCAACAAATTGACACTGCTGTCAGGACGATTTGTTGATAGGAGAAAACTCCCAACAAATTCCAACGCCGGTTTTGTAAATAGAAATTCAATCTACACTCTAAAGAATTAATATAAATCCAATATGCTCTCTGAGGACGATATCCCGGTATTTATCGGTTATTACTTGAACGATACAGTTTACTTGCCGTACGAAAATAGTCAACAGACAATCAATAAATATCAAGGTCAATCATTAGAGAGTGCATGCTTATATCTATCTAGACCATATTTAGTCATGGTCAATTATACGTGGCTATCTCAAGAGTTAAAAGCAAGAAGGGATTGAAGATTTTAATTCATGATAAGAATGGTCAACCACTAAAGTCAATAACAAATATGGTTTATAAAGAAGTTTTTCATGATCTCTAACATGTATTCTACAACTTATCTTAAATTGTATTATATTTTTTCTTTATAACTATTTATTATTTATTTCATACAATAGGTTCTACATCATGTCATTCATCAACAACTCTACTTCATCAAACATATACATAAACATGATCTTTCATCGGGTAATCATTACCAAATATTTAATTAACCAATTGCTTTATATTATTTAAATACATTCTAGCTAAATACATTACCACTCGTGCGAATGCACATATATCCTACTAGTTAGAGAGGAAAATGTTGTCCCCTAAAATATGTCAATCCATATGTTAATTGATGTAATTGGTTGAAAAATATATTTAAACTAAAAGTTTATTAATTAAATATTTTCTTGACCAATGGAATGGAAGTTATACATTTTATATGAAGCAAATGTGCTCCCCAGGGAGCATAGGTTAGTTTCCCAAATTATAAACTTCCTCCAGTTTTCGAATGAAGATGTGATGTCTCAAATTATGTTCCAAATTTTGTCTCATAATGATAAAAATATTTTATCTTAATTAAAAATTTAAACATTTATTATTTTTCTGTTTTTGCTTCGTTGTCACCATTGTGAATAAAATTTTGGATATAATTTGAGACAAAATATCTTATTTCAAGTTTTGTCAATTAAAAAACTTCATTCAGTTTAGAAAAAAGAAACTAACACTTTCATAATTTTTCCAATATGAACACGCATTTCATAATTCAATTTCTTTAAGTAATTTTGGGCTATGAAATTATAGTTAAGACATAATTTCCATCCGTGTCTATCATATATTTACGTATAGTGCTGTTAAATTATAGTTAATTTTCTTCAATCTAACCTAAGCAATAATAATCACTGTTTTTTTTAGTGAAGACTGAAAAGTCATTTTCGTGTCTCAAAATTTTCTTACATTTTAATTTGATCCTTAAAAGATGAAAACTCTAATTAATCCTAAAAGATTATAAATATAAGTGAAAATAATCTTCAATAAAAATTAAAGTATTACAAAAAATTGTCATAAAAAGATTTTAAAAATACAAATTTGACCAAAATTTAGGATGACTAATTCAAATCTTTTATTTGGTTAACGCAAAAAATTTAATGGATGAAAATGGTTCTTCACTCTTCTTTATTATATTGATGGTACTTACAAGTTTGTTTGTTTTATTAAAAAATAATGCTGATTAAAAATACGTTATGGACAATTAACAAATTTCTTTTAATAATTCATTTATCTGTTGTAAAAAATGAAAATATAAATACAGAACAATTGCAATCTCACACAATTTTGATAGTTGACTCCATTAACTATGATGTTTGGACTTAGATTTCTGGGTTCATAAAAAAGATTTATTGATAAACGTGAACATACTTTTCTATTATTCTCTAAAAGAAATATATCTATAGAAAAAATCATAACAATAATAGAACTTCCATAAATAATATGTCACTGTTAAAGATGTAATACTAATTAGCTAACATACTTTGACTGAACTCCATATTATATATAATTATTTAATTTTATTTATTTTGAAAAGATAACCTGGTTTATCATAAAAAATATATTAATAAAGATCTTAACTTTGAAAAAGCATATTTTATAAAAAAGAAACTTTTTGTGATAGTAATTAATGAAGTGCATGGGAGAAGGAATCTCACACCACGTGATTGGCACAGTTGAATTTAAAAGTTCAAAAAAATAAACGGCAGTAATAAAATCTAAACTGTGTTCCAGCTGACAAACAGTACCAAACACAACACAAACATATCTATAATCTAAATCTAATATACTGTAACAACAACATTCAACAAACTACTTATCCAACAAGTTATACAATAATAATTATGATTGTTGAAGTTGTAGTCATTGTATTTGTTGTTTGTGAATTATGACTATGAATTATTTTATAATTAAAAAAATATTTTTGAATTTGGTATAATCTTTTGTAGCTTAAATACAGTATATAGGATCCAATATAATCATGTCATCATTATTTGTATTATAAGCTAATTGTGATTACCATAATTACCATAATCATAATATTGAGGCATTATCGTATAGTACGGTCCACAATTTGAATCTGTTTATGATTAAATTTTTAATGTGTCTTCCCCCACACAAGTCTTTCTGCTTGAAAATAACTTACGTTTGTTTTCTTCAATTTTCATCTCTTTCCTTCTTTTTGAAGTATTCACACTCATCTCTCTCTCTCTCTATTTTGTATGTGTTGATCATTTTAATTAATCTCTCTTCTTCCTAAAGCAACGGCTTTCTTGTTAGCTTTCAATACAATCCATAGCCCCACACTACTCTCTCTCTCTCTCTCTCTCTCTCTCTCTCTCTCTTCACTCACACTCACACTCTTGAGCTTCAAAATGGTTTCACTATGAACTAGAACTATTTACTGTCCCCAACAACCCTTCAAAGGTACCACCTTCTCTCATTTCCCATGATTTATTTTCCATTTTCATCTCATTTCTATTCATGGGGTGTTTTCATTTCTTAAGTCTAAGTTAAACATCAAGCTTAAAAATGTGATCTTTTTGTTGTGGTTTTCACAAGTTTGTGGGTGATGAGCCTCTCATAGACAAGGATCAAAAGTTTGTAGCATAAAAAAATGGTGGGAACTCCAGTTACTCCAATTGGTGGAAGAACAAGATCAACTTTTTCTGTTGTAAATGGTGGCCATTATCTTAGTCCTAGTAGTGCTCCACCTAGCAGTGCTGGCTCAGATTATGGTGGAATCATAGAGTTCACAAGAGAGGATGTGGAAGCTTTGCTGAATGAGAAATCCAAAAGGAAAGACAGATTTAATTATAAGGTAAGTTAAAGCTTGTGGATTTATGGTCATTGAGTTTATATTTTATGCATTTCCTCCTTGCTTGTTTTGGCAATTTGGTTTTTTTTGGTACAACCAAGGAATCCCTTTCACGGTGCGTGACTGCCCACTCAACAAGTGTCGCTCCAGGGACTGAACATGGGGATCCGGCGGTCCTCACACCACTAGATCAACGTCTTATCCGTTTTGGCTATTTGGGTTTTAGATCAAAAAGGATGTGAAGTTTTATGTGTAGGGTTGATTTACAAATTTTACATGGTGGATACTACTTGAATTACTGCTTAACTTTTTATTACCTTATGTTAACATCAGATTTTGTATTTTTAGGAAAGATGTGAACATATGATAGATTATATAAAAAGGCTTAAGGTTTGCATCAGATGGTTTCAAGACCTTGAACTAAGCTACTCATTAGAGCAAGAAAGACTAAAGAATTCACTAGAGTTAGCCCAGCAAAAATGCATGGAAATGGGTAAAGATTATTTTTCATTCTTTTCCCTTTCATTTTGAAAAAACCATCACCATATTTTTTTAGTAATGTGGTTAGATTCATTTAATTACAGAGTTGCTGCTCAAAATCAAGGAAGAAGAACTTAATTCTATTATTGTTGAAATGAGGAGGAATTGCACTTCTTTGCAAGAGAAATTGATAAAGGAAGAAACACAGAAAACGGTATGTGAGATTTCAAGTCCGTAGCATTTGAAGAGTGACTTTTTGATGCAAAATGCAAGGGAAAGTTTAAATACAAATTTACACTTTTCTATTGTCTTTGGAAACACCAGGTGGCAGTGGAATATCTTGTTAAAGAGAGAGATGCTAGGCTTAACTATGAGAGATCACAGTCTACACTAGAGGAGGATTTTGGGAGAGCTCAACGAGAACTCCATAGTGCAAATGAGAAGGTAAAATAACATTACAAACCAAATTCGGCATGTTCTTTTCACTTAATATATGTTATTAGTCATGTCAGGTATTATTTGTTCAAGTAAATGTCTGCACCAATGTATTTCTGCAGATATCATCACTCAATGACATGTATAAGCGATTACAAGATTACGTAACAGGATTACAGCAGTACAATGGAAAACTTCATTCAGAGCTTTCTACAGTTGAAGATGAACTAAAACTCATAGAGAAAGAGAAGGCTAATGTAGTAGAAAGCCTCGCCATGTTAAAAGGCCAGCTTACTTTGTCTATGGTGAGTTTGCTTTGATGTATGAAGTGTTTCATTTTGGAATGCAAGGAGATTGCTGGTAAAAAATGGAAATACTTTGAATCTTAGCAGATATCTATAACCCTTTTCATAAGTATAGAAATGTGTTAAGTGCAAATTTTGTTGATAAGGATACATGGCTAAGAAGAATTATTGAGTTTATTCAAGTGTGAAGTCGTGCATTGGATATAAGGGGGAGAGTGAAAGAGTTTATAAGTGGAAAAGGCCCATAAAACCACATTCTTGAAGTTTTGGTTCGAGACGTCTGTCTCATTTGTGATTCTCCACTCTTCCCATGTTCCGATAACAATGGAACTCCCTAGTGGTTGGAGGCTCCTCGGTCGCGGTAGGGCGCAATAAGAATCTATGACTTATTCATTCTTGATTTTGGGCTTTTGGCTAATGGGTCTGTTTAGGTAAAAAGGACACTTGTAGAATACATTGAATGCAATAGGCATTAGAAAATTACTTTTATGGTTTTGAATGACTAAATTGTGTCTTCGTTGTTGTCCCCGTTTCCTCTTTTCTTACCGGTGTTACTATTTTAGTGCCAAGGTAGATCTCATTGTGTACAACCTCAACCTTGGAGGGTTTAGTTAAAATGATGCTTGTACAGGTCTTGACTTGAGCTCGTAAAGATAACAAGATGCATGCCTTTGTTTGGATTAGAATGAGTGTTTTAGGGTTGAAGTAAATTATTAGATAATTGTTTTTGCTAAACTAATAGCCAATGGTTCTTGTAATGATAAAGAGACAGAGAAATTTATTTCCCCTGTAGCTGTTTCGCTCATTCCTACGTAGTTAGAATCTTCATGATTACTTTTCAATCTTACATATCATAAGTTTTCTCATTCCTTCAGATACTTCTCTAGAGAAAACAGTTTTACTTAATTTGGGACTGGTATCTTACATAGTTTCATCCGTTCTTTTATAGGCTTCGCAAGTAGAAGCCACAAAAATGAAGGATGCTTTGACTAGTGAAGTTGCATCTCTTAGAGTAGAGTTGCAACAAGTAAGAGATGATCGGGCTCTCCAAATGTCTCAAGTACAAACGTTAACTTCTGAATTAGTGAAATTTAAAGATGCTACAGAAAAGTCTAGCTCCGAGGTGGACAACTTGACCACAAAAACAAATGAACTGGAGGTTGGTTATTTGGTTTATATCATGTTTCTTTTTTGTTATATATCACATCCTTTTGCTATTATGTTAACTTGAAATTATGGATTTCCTGCACAGGCAAAATGTACTTTGCAAGATAACCAGATAAAGGCATTACAAGAGCAGCTTGAAAATGCAGAGAAGAAATTGGAGGTAATGAAGCATAAATTTAGAAGAAATTAAAATCTCTTGGGCTTAAGATAAGATAATTTTGTTCCTTATCAGGTTTCTGATATATCTGTAATCGAGACAAGAACAGAATTTGAAGGACAGCAAAAATTTGTGAAAGATTTAGAAAGACGCTTGGCAGCTGCAGAATATAAAGTTATAGAAGGGGAGAAATTGCGGAAAGAATTACATAATACCATTTTGGTAATTCCTGGAGCCAAAATTTGTCGATAGTAATAAATAAAAACGTAACTAACCTACATTTTAACAGGAGCTAAAAGGGAACATCCGCGTATTCTGTAGAGTGCGACCTTTATTACCCGATGAAGGTTGTAACACAGATGGCAAGCTTATATCTTATCCCACATCAATGGAAGCTGCTGGACGAGGCATTGAGTTGACCCATAATGGTATATCTCATGATGTCACCATTGAAGTTGTTCCTTCTCCGTCTTGATTATGCTAGTATTAGTTTATTGTTTAATCATTTAATTACTTTGCAACTTATGTTGCTATTGTTTCCTTAGGCCAAAAGCATTCTTTTACATTTGATAAAGTTTTTGCGCCCGATGCATCACAAGAAGACGTTGTCATAGAAATTTCACAGCTTGTGCAGAGTGCTCTTGATGGTTATAAGGTAATTTCTAAGTTCTTTTATCCCGTATATATCATTTCAAATTCCATTATATACACAGCTGCAAGCAAGTGTGCAATTCGTAGTAACTTGTAATATCCATGTTTATAATTTTTTTGCATGCATGTTTAGCACCATGGGTTCTTTGAAATATGTTAATTTTCTTTTCCAGGTTTGCATTTTTGCCTATGGTCAGACAGGGTCAGGGAAAACCTATACAATGATGGGAAGGCCTGGATATCCAGAGGAGAAAGGCTTGATTCCGCGTTCACTCGAACAAATATTTCATATAAGACAGTCTCAGCATCCTCAAGGCTGGAAATATGAGATGCAGGTGAGATATATGAGAAACTTCATTTTAATTTCACCCATCATTGCAATGTTTATATATATTTTTAATATGATAAGGTCTAAGATGGACTTGCCTTTATAAAAATTTACAGGTTTCGATGTTGGAAATATACAATGAGACCATTCGCGATCTATTATCTACAAATAAATCACCATCAGATGCAACACGACAAGAAAATGGTACTCCTGGAAAACAATATACAATCAAACATGATGCAAGTGGAAATACACATGTTACTGATCTTACAGTAGTGGATGTTCAGAGTGTAGAAGAGGTTGCATTTCTTCTAAATCGAGCTGCAAACAGCAGGTAGTTCATAAGGTTCCTTTCTAGTCTTCTAGTCATCTAGTGTTTATTATGCATGGCCTTGTTTTGTGACTCTTATTACACCAGTAAGACATAATGAACAAATCGGCGATTTCATGGATGCATTATATAGTTACACTTCCTAATGTATTTAGAGGGTGTTTTTTATCGCTTTATATGGGATCAAAGGAATCAGGCTACTGATTTTGGTAAAATAAAATTTGACTTAATCGTAGTAAGTAAAATATTTTTATTTATGTACTCCTAAAGGCTGAAATGCTTTGCTTGTGGATGTTATATTTAACGATATTTGTTTTTATATTGATTTTCTTTTAGATCTGTGGGAAAAACCCAGATGAATGAACAATCTTCAAGAAGTCATTTTGTATTTACTCTTCGAATATATGGTGTAAACGAGGTATGGCTGTTTTGGCTCTGATAATAATTTGAACCATGTTTCATATTCCAATCTCAATCTTCCACTCAAATACTAACATGCTTCAAATTTCTGCCTATATCATCATTCTTATAGAGCACTGATCAACAAGTGGAAGGTATTTTGAATCTAATTGATCTTGCTGGGAGTGAGCGTCTTTCAAAGAGTGGTTCAACCGGGGACCGACTGAAGGAAACTCAGGTATGCAAAGACCGCAAAGCCACGGTGTTTTCAATTTCATACATGTCTGTTTATTTGATTTCAAAATTTAATTTAATTTTCATTTGTAATTAGGCTATCAATAAAAGTTTGTCATCATTAAGTGATGTCATATTTGCCTTGGCCAAGAAGGAAGATCATGTTCCATTCAGGAACTCAAAGCTTACATATCTACTTCAGGTACATATCTTCTACTGCATACATATGAAGAACTTTCTCGGATATGCATTATTACTTTGTTAGTTTCCCTTAGCTGTTGTTTATATGTGAATTATATCTCATGAAATTATGTTAAGATAGAGATCAAAGATAATTCATGCAGTAGAATGTTAGAATGATAATCAGTTAATCGTTAAACAACTTAGGGTGCATTTGGTTTATGAAAACATTTCCTATTTTAGTATCTAATTTTTATTTCTAGAAAACAATTTTCATTCTTAAATTTTCTTTGTTTGAGAATATGTTTACTTTCATAAACCTTTGTTTCAGTTTCTGCATTCCATTTTCATTTCAGGCTATTTAATAATCATTAATCATTCATTAAAATCACAATGGTTTTTTAGTTGCGAAGTCGTCCACATACTGCATTGTGCAGGCATTGGGCCGAGTGAATCAGAGGTTGTGGGTAGTTCAATGGCGCCAGCCGCGCCACTAGTGGTGACTACAAAGACTATTCAGGCATGGCATAGGTGTCTGTAATATTTTGAAGTGGCATCCATGGGTGATGTGAACCGTAGTTGTGGGGTGAAAGAAAAAGTTTTGAAATTGTGAGAGAAGTGAATAAAGATGGATATAATTTTGTTTAGAATTTCAAAACTGCCACTGCTAACATTAGAAAATAGCGGAAAAAGGTATTTTTCGTTTTCAAGATTTCCGAAATATTGACTTCATTTCCAACTTGAAATGGAAAAAGAGCAACCAAACATATTTTCTTTCCGTGCATACTATTAGTATACGAGGGAAATTACTTTGATCTCTATAGAGGAATGACTTAATTATAATTGGTTTAAATGTTGCATATCTCCATTTTAGTGGAGGTCAGTGTAATTTCAATATTACTCTTCAGGAGCAGTGAGTGTAATTATAACATAAACGATACAGAAATGTCGATACAATTTTTGAGGCAAGAGAGGTGCTCTAGTGTAATTAGGCCAAACCTCAGAGAGGTCTGTGTGATTTCTTCTAGTTTATATTGCCCCCTTGTAGGTAGTCAATGTGCATAGTTTGGCAAGTTCAAGGAAAAATGTGTTGGCGAGATTCGACATACTTGAAGGAGTTTCTTGCATATTGAGGATATCTTTCTTGCGAGCTTTTAATCATATTTGAGGTGATCTAACTTCTTGAATTCAATGTGGAACAGCCTTGTCTAGGTGGGGACTCCAAGACATTAATGTTTGTGAACATCTCTCCTGACCAATCTTCGGCTGCTGAGTCACTGTGCTCACTCCGGTTTGCGTCAAGAGTCAATGCTTGTGAGATTGGGACAGCGCGGCGCAACACCTATGGACGTTCCACAGAATCGCCGTCTCGCTTGAGCTACTTCTAATCTTTAGGTAGTGATGAATATATTGTTTAACATACTTGTGCCTATCAAGAGATGAATATATTGTTTAACATACTTGTGCCTATCAAGAGCTAGCAGGGTCTGTGATTATCACTACAAGAAAGAAAAAATAACTTCAATTATAACATCATGCATATAACTTGTATAGCAATGACGTTACTAAGTATGAGTCGCAGAGTCGGTCTTTCAACCGAAAATTGGGTCTTTCATTTGGTTGAAAACTTCTCATTATAATAGTTCCATTTGCATTTCTATTGAATGCCAAATATTCATAACATTTCCTTGTCTCAGAAGTTCAAAACAGTATAGTTTTGTCAAAGAACCAAAGTTTTCATAATCTGGAGAATATTTCAGAAATCAACTGTATTAAACGCCCCTTGATTTTAACTTGCCTTAACTGTGCTGATGATTTTTTTTTAAAAGAATAAATTATCTTCTCATACCATGAGATAATTTATTTCTTCCTATCAGTATGACATGTACTGTGTTATTTAGTTTTGAATTTATTTTATAAAAAATAATGAAAAAAGACAAATGATGATTTTTGTGACTGGATCCTTATATATAAGATATTTTATTCTCTTTTTTCGACATAAATGAAATTTTCTCTCTCCTTTATTATTTATTTAATAAGTTATTATATTAATATTTAAATAAATAGTAAAGGGAGTTTTTTATTTTCTATGTGAGGCTGCACAGTAAGATATAAAAGCTTTTGGAGGAAATTTTTTACATGAGGTGGCGACATGTGTCTATAGGTAATGTTTGTTGCAAGAGTTTTTTTGTGATATATAATAAATAGATTGTGCACGTTGTTTTCGTGTAAGTGCTGGATAAAAATAGTTTAATAAAATAGCAACTGAGGTATCTTTACGTTACAAAAACACTACGCATAACTGAAATAGCTGGGACTTTCAAAATATATATCACGTTTTTTTCGTTACAAGTAAGTAATACATTTTATTCCACCAATCAGCATTGAACAGCACACAGCACATGTGCTTGTAAAGATAAAATAAGAAGAGTAATATTATATTTTTCAACTAATTTTTTTCTACAAATCATTTTACTTGTAACAAATTAATATATATAAGTTATAAATCAATCATTAATAAATAAAGTACTTGATATGGTGAACGAGGACATAATGTTTCAACAACCAAACAATCAAAAGTGACATTCACAAGGGACGGTGCCACACTAAGACCAGGGAAATCAATTTGTATGCTAAATTTATTACTTTTAATATTTTTAGGTTATATAAAATTACATCATTATCATTATCTGTCATATTCTAATACATTATGGACAATCAATATTATTAAATTTATATTGGTCATTCACTTAGTCAGGTTATTAGGTCAATGATTTGATTAGTTAGTCATAGGTTAAACCAATTAAGTTGGATTACATGAAAAACATCTAAAAAATTTATATCAATAACTAATATTATTTAACAACTTTATATCAAATTTTAAAAAAATAAGATTAGTAGTAGACAAATACCTAATTAAACAATGAACAAAGAAGATTTTACTAAAATAAAATGTGACAAATAATTTAAAAATGTCATCAAACAATATAAAATTTTCATTCTAATAGGATTAAAAGTAAACAAGTAAGTTTAAAACTTAATTAAAAACTATGAGATTTTTCTCCCCAAGACTACATCATTTTGATTTAAAAAATAATTGATTGGTTTAACATATTGGATTGACTTAGTTAACAGTTTGTATGTGTAAAATAATTAAGTGGAATCCATTAATACTTATTCTAAACAACTCTAACTGGTTAAGTATATGTTATCTATGAAGCACGGATACTGATACGTGTGTCGGATATGATACGTATCTGATACGTCGACAAATATTTTTTCTAAAATACAGGATATGATACGTTCAGGGATACGCATATAAAATAATAAAAACACATAAAATATGATAAAATTATAAGTGTAAATCAAAATATTCAAAGTAAAAATATAATGGAAATTTAAAATCATTGCCCTCCATAACAAATCTATCTTATCCTATTTTAATGAAAATGAATTTATCTTATCTTGTTTTATTGGAAACAAATCTATCTTATCCTATTTTATTGAAAACGAACCTATTTTTTCATGTTTTATTAGAAACGAATTTATATATATGTTATACTTTACTGAAACGAATCAATATATCTTATATTTTATTGAAAACGAATCGGATACGTGTCTTAATATTTATTTATTTTATTTTACTTTTTTAATTTTGGATACTCTATGAATACATATTCTTCGCGAATCCAAGTGTATCTGTGTCGGATATGTGTCAGACACCGACACAGAGGATATTTGACGAATTCGTGCTTCACAGGTGAAGTCCGATGAAGTTAAGTTTAATTAAAACAACTTGCACCCCTGTGTCTCTTGGTCCTGACTGCATACACCCATCACCTACCAGATACTTACTAATTTATTATAAAGTTCACATGAAACATGTGAGATAAGGAACCACAATTTGATTGCTGTTTTGCTCAGCAAAAATACTTTTAGATACATTATTTTATTAAATGTTAATATTAAATAAATACTCATTTGGTCGATGCTTGAATTAATATATACATGGTGATATATATTATATATTATTTCCTTAGTGAGATACTCTTAATTATGCTAAAAATATTCTATCATACTTTCAAAGGTTTGGTTGTCATGAATCAAGTGAGAAAATATTGCAAAATGTCAAAACAAATAAAATCTGATTTCACTCTGCAGCAGACACTAGGTGTATATTTTTTATCTTCAAACAAATACACATGGTTTATGTAAATGTACTATTCAGAACAATAAAAATAATGTTATTTTAATAATGAAATTGAAACGAATTTAAATTATTTTTTTGTTTTAAGATGTAAAAATAGTGCACATTTACTTGATTGATGAAAGATAAAAAAGAAGGATGTAACACAATTTTTAGTTCAATTTTTTTACTCCTTAATCATTGTCTAAACTATATACTAAAAAAAAGTTAAACACAAAGCCCCTGAGGGCCTCTTTTTGCACTTTTTTCTTTCACACCCACACCCTAAATATGGTCACATCACTTCCAAAAATTAAGCTAACATTTTCCTAAGACTAAGGCAAAAAAAACTTGACTCGTTGGTACCTGTAAAAATACCTGCAATAGATACCCGCAATAATAGTTTATGGGCGGGAGCGAGTTTTGTGATATCCGTCCTGCGGGTCCGTAAATTTATATATTTAGCTTTTGTTAAATTTTTATATATATTTATTATTATTGTATGATTATATATCATATACTTTATTACTATTTCATAATAAATCACACATATTTGACTATGATCATAAATTTATCATATAAATATCATGTTATTCATGTAACAATTATTTTTACATATTATTTATTATAAATTATATAAATATATAATTAAAATTAAAAATTCGTTAGATACTCACAAATATTCACTACTTACACAAGTATCCACAAATATTGCAGGTTTGAGTACGGAAAAATATTAACTGTATCCGCCCGTTGTCAACCCTACCTGAGACCACTTAGAAACATCATCTTGGGTGGAAATGGATTTGACAGGATTGGCTGGCTTTAAAAGTGTCCACTTTGTCAAGTTTAGTCCTCGGGTAGATTGATGATTTAGATTTTGATATCACGATCTCAAAATTGAGAGTATATTTGTTGTCCCATTTTTTATATTACTTCTTGTATATCTTTGATTGGTTAAAAAATTATTTAAATTAAAAATATAATTATTAAATATTATTCTGACCAATCATATCTTTTGACTCATAGAGTGACACAAAAGAGTAAGACAATAAATGTGTGCCCGTCAAAATCAAGCACAAAGTTTAGAGTTGAGTTTTTTTATAGGGAAGGATATCTCCTCACTCCTCCTTATTTCTTAGGGGGATGCGTGATTATTTTCTAATTATCACTTTTAAGAATCAAATATTTAATTATTAGTTTAGTCTAATGTAATATTTATATATTTAGTGAGACTTTATATTACTAGACCAATATATATATTGAGTTAGAATATAGAATTTAAACCATCAAATCTTTACCAAATGATTGTGACTTATCAAAGCCACACAATCAATCTAATTTCAAAAAGAAAAACAGTTCCATTAAAGACCGCACATAAAAAGCATTGTTGAGTGCTGACTAAATACAAATACTAATTTTTCCCTTTCTAAACATTAATAAGGTCTTTATTATTTACTTTGTTTGAGATTTAGGTGGGAAATGAAAACAAATCAAAGGGTTAGAAAGAGAAAAGAAAACGAAGATAATCATCTCATTTATTTGGGAGTATGAAATTTAGATGAATGAGAGTAAACTAATCATAATGTAAAAATATTTTTTTATTTTGGGAATATGATAATTATATAATATTATTAAACATGTTTAGCTATTTTGACATTTTATCTCCAAAAAACCTAAATTATGAGAATTTTAAAAATAGACACGTGGATGGTTTGAGAAAGCCTCCAAAATCTTCACCTCTCGTTCATCCAATTTCTAAACAAGGGAATGTTTTCCAAAGCCATCAATTCCCTTCTCTACTCCTCCAAAACCCACACCCAAACAAAGCCTTAAGGTTAGTTTGGGAGTTGGATTTTGGAGGGGAAAGAAGGGAAATTGAAGGTTTGAGAGCTATGAAATACATTTGTGAGATGACTCTCAAGTCTTCCATTTCCTCTACAAAATCCAACTCTCAAACTAACACTTACAAGAACAAGAAAAAGAAAAAGAGTAAAAAAACACATATACAATAAGACAAATGAAACGCAAACCGAAACTCAAAATGGAAAAGATTATGTATTAGGTTTAACCAGTTTAAATAGTTAAACCCTCGATTGGACTAAGTGATTTCATATATAATTAATAATTTTTATCATTAGATATAAATTTTATATAATTAATAATTATGTGTACTTATATTGAAATAAATCTCTTAGTTATTTTTTTGGACCAGCGTAAAACAAAATATTATAGTAATATTCTATTTTTAAAATTTTAAGTAAATTGTCAAGTTTACTTCTCGGGTTATTCTGGTTTAACCGAATTTAACACGGTTGGACTAAAATTTATCCGATTCAAAGCGATCTAACTCTAAATTCAGTTAAGATCGCAAACCATAACCATTTTTAAGTCTAGTTAATAATCAAATCGGTCAACTATCTTGTACGATCCAATTATCACAACACTAATATAAAGAATAAAAATAAATATTTTTTTAGTAGTATAAATCATATTCCATCATTTGTTCAATAAGAAACTAAATGCTAAGTCTACTCCCTCCAACAAATATAACATAAGAGGCTTTGCGCTCTATCTGAATATAACATAACCTTATCACTACAGGAATGCCTTGGTGAGTGAAGATGAATATGATAATTCACCATTCACCATTCACCGTTCTCCATTCAGCAGTTGCCACTTGCCACCAATTTTGCATCTTCCTGTGTTGTTTCTTATTATATTATCATAAAATTGACATCATTCCCATTCAGAATCTCTCTTTTCATTCCAAAACCAAACAGTCCCTCTTTTTCTCTCCACCCTCAAATCTGCACTCCCTCTTTGGTTCTCAATTCTCACTATAATTAAATAAATATCACTCTCTTTCTCTTTCTCTTTCTCTTTCTTTTTCTCTTTCTCTTTCTCTCCTCCCATTTTCCGGGAAAATTCCAAACAATGGTTTCCCCGGAAAACACCAATTGGCTTTTCGATTATGGATTGATCGACGATTCTACCTTCAATGTTCCTCCTTCCGTTTTCACCTGGCCCCCAAATCCATCACCCAATCTCGGGTATTCATCCAATTTCATCTCTTTTCTTCATTCATTATTAGGGTTTTCATTTTTATTTATCTTCTTACTTCTCTCCAAATTTTTATGTATTTTTTTAGTTTTCAGTGTTGGTAGGTCATTTCTTAGTTCTCAAGTGGTTTTGCTTTGTCATTTTTATATGTTCATGGCAGAATTATGCTAATAAGTTTAATTAGGTTTGTAGTAAGCACATATAGTTGTAGTTTTCACTGTTATGCTAGAATTTTTCGGTTTATAGTAGTTGATCTTGCTGGAAATCGATTCAGATATCGACATGACATTCATGGTCATATAAGTTTCATTGCTGCTGCTGCTTTTCGCCCATTACTTAAGAATATTACAAAAAAAATGTTTTTTATATGCTTCTGCATGTGATTGTCTGTGTAGCTTGTTTCAAGATCTGTTGATTGTGTTTGTAAGATTTCTTTCGATTTGACATTAACTATGTTTTGTGCAAATTAGCAACCGCGTCTATTTCAGTGGATGTTCTGAGCATATGCAGTTTTCCATGGATCGTAGGTTTTGGTGTGAGAATAGAAACATATTTGCATGAGTGGTACATGATATGTACTCCCACCATGTAACCTTAATATATATTTACTAAATCGCTCTTTTGGTTTGATGATACTGTCTGTTCCTAGTGTTGAACTTGATGGCTCACTTGGTGGTTCTGATGGTCTCAAGGAGCCTGGTTCGAAGAAAAGGTACACAGTTTATTCCCCTTTCATTTGTCATTTATCAAATTGTTTAATATTAGTGAAAGAAGAACAAATAGTCAACATTTGTACTAAGTACTAACCACTTAGCACTTAATTTTTTTTATTCCCCAAAGCTTTTGTGCGGTTAACACAGATTGTTTACTATACCAGTTTGTTTTCTTCATTTTTATGCTGAAGTAGGAATTAATGATTGAAATCAAAAGGCAGCGTAAATGGTATGATTAAGTTAAGTATTAAGTATACTTGCTACTCATAGGCTGTCATCAGTTAACAATTAACAAACAGCCATAATATAAAGTAGTATGAATGAATCAAATGGTAATAACATGATTTCTAAAGTGAGGCTGATAAAAGCTAGTGGCACTAGTGCAGCAGGATCAATAAAGAAATTCTCGCAACAAATCTTATTGTTTAATTTAGATACTACTTTATTTTTCCTTGTTTTCTTTAATCCCTTTCCCTGTCTAAAAGCTTTGATTCCCTTTCCATATTAATGCCTAAAAGATGAGTGGATAAAGTTCAGATATTTATTTATTCTTGGAATAATTATCCCATGCCTCTTGTTCATTACTGTTGCAGGGGTAGATCTGATGCATGTGCTGGTTCTAGCTCTAAGGCTTGTCGGGAGAAGTTGCGGAGGGATAGGCTCAATGACAAGTAAACTTTTTAGTCCCCACCATCTTCTCTCTGTTTCTTTCAAACTCTTGGGTTTGTGTGTAAATGTGTTGCCGGGGTTGTCATGTGAACCTAATATGATTGGCATGGATAGGTTTGTTGAATTAAGCTCCATCTTGGAGCCTGGAAGGCCTCCCAAAACAGACAAGTCTGCTATTCTGATTGATGCTGTCCGAATGGTTACACAGTTGCGGGGTGAGGCCCAGAAGTTGAAAGACTCAAATATGAGCCTTCAAGAGAAGATTACAGAGTTAAAGGTGAGACCTCAATTTATATTCAATAACTTTGTAATTTTCAAAGGCGAAAAAACTTGTTTGGAATATAAATCATTTCATTTTTCTCAACTTTTATGCCTTTAAAATAGTGCGGAGACTGAGAAGTCATGTGAACTTATGAAACGCTAACTATTGAATTCCTATCTACTATGTAGGCGGAGAAGAATGAACTTCGTGATGAGAAACAGAGGCTCAAGGCAGAGAAAGAGAAATTGGAGCAGCAGGCGAAGTCTATGAATGCCCAACCTGGTTTCATGCATCATACCCCTCCTGTAATCCCTGCTGCATTTGCTCCACAAAGCCAAGCTCCTGGCAACAAGTTGGTGCCATTTATGGGTTATCCAGGAGTTGCCATGTGGCAATTTATGCCACCGGCTGCGGTGGATACTTCACAGGATCATGTCCTCCGCCCACCAGTTGCCTAAGTTGGCACTGTACAATTATTTGAGCTTCCATTTTGGCTCAAAAGTTGTATACATTTTATGATACCTTCTTGCCTTTTAGTTTCAACCAAGTGTACTAACTGTTGTCAATGGTGGCTTTGACTGTATTGGCATCTGATACCATGAAGTATCAGATACATCTGATACTATTATGAAGTAATGCTGGTATTTGCATGTAAATTTTAATAAACTTGTCTGGCTATCTCCATTCCCGCATTATGTTTGGTACTGGTTTTTTTACATGATTACATCCTAAGTTCGGATATACAGCAACTAGTTATTTTGTTTAAGCAGCAATATAGGGAATAAGAGTTTCTTGGAATAGAAACGTTTTTACCTTTTTACACATTTTTAAGCAAAAATGCTTCTTAAAACTTCAAAGTTTGTTGCAACTATATTCCTTGAAGCAAAAGAATTGTGCTGAACTAATACTAGTAGAAGTTCTCAATTATACTATTGATATAAAATGTGGTACCATAGAATATAATAGGCTTACAGATTATAATAGCTACTACAATATTGAACCCGTTGTTTATTTCTGTATGAACTATTATGAGGTTGTAAGTTAATGTTACATCTTATCAACATAGTGGATATGGCTGTGATCATCTCATATTACTCTTAAACCTTAAATGGCATCATCCTTTCTTAATACAACCTTAGAGAAGCCCCTCAACAACCCCAAAAGGTTGGCAAAATCAAGAAACTCAAGGAACCCAAGTTCAGGGTTGAAATTACACTCATGGATTACTCACTAGATTCACTGTCCCAACTTGCTCTTGATATTTCTGTGGACATATCCATCAAAAGAAAAGGTTCTCCCATTAAGATCTTAATCATGTGGCCTGATTCCAGCCTAAAAAATCTACCACTATGACCTTTAAGTCACTTCCAACTAGCCAAGTTGAACACATTGACATTCCTTCAGTTACTAAAACAGACCCCTGAATCTTGGATTCTGCTAATGTGGCAGTTTTTTTTTTGGGCCAGAGAGTTCTAGATTGGCCCTGATGAAAACAGTGAGTGTTGCCTTTTATCCAAAGCCAGTGTTTTTGTTTAACCCAAAATGGATATTTGAGGAAGAGAACAACTTTGGTGATCTAAGTGCCTTTGTAGGTTCTTTTGAAGTGGCTTATGCTTTCATGGAATACTCTTGTAGAAGAAGGTGAAGTTGAGAACGTTTTGTACAATCTGATTGCTATCAATTACCTTATAACCAAGTCTGCAAAGTTCATCAAGGGTTTGGTATCCAATGTGACATGGATAAAGTGAGTGAAGCTGAAGAAATTGGACACCCTTGTAAGGTTTTTGATTGACATGAAATGTGGGTAGAAATAACATGTTTGTGAATATGTCTCAGTGAATGTAGGTGCACTGCTATGATAATTGTGTGAAGCATGCATGTTGTACAATCCAATTTTGAGTGAGAATTCATATTACTCTCAAGTACCATGCCTTAAGTTCTTGATACTTAGATTACATTTTAGTTAAACATTCGTGTACCTGAGATATTTGATTTTTCATGGTTGCATGATACTACTCCCGGAATAAGAAATAAATGATATAATATATGCTGAATTATTGAAACCAATTTGGATTAAATTGTCCCTTTGTCTCTCTTTTGCCTGAACTTTTGTTTCTTGATCTTACAAAAGCTTATTGTTAACCTTTATGCTTGCATGTTTGTATTCTAAAAAAACCGTATTGTCTTTGTTGTTTATACATACATATATCACCTAAAAATGCTCCTACTTACAATATGTATTCAAGTGAAAAAATAGGAGAATTTCAACTGAATAGAGTCAAAAAGAAAATTCAAATGAAGAAAAGAGCATCATGCCATATCATGGTTGTCTCCTCTTTGTTATCTGATGCTTGGAACTAGAACTTTTTCACTTTCTTTTTCCCTTGCAATCAAAATACCATTTCGACATTTCATCAACGAGTTCGCATTTTCTGAATATATAAGCTATCATGCCCTAATGTGACAGCTCTTGATGAACTTATCTGAAAAGTGAACATACTTAGTCCACAGCGGTCTTAGGTGAGGAAAAGCTAATTCTAGCCATGGCTTTGCCCTGCCATTGAAATGTATGACACCGGCTCTCTCAGCGTCTTCAAAATTTATATTTTCTTGATATCCTAATCCCAGCATATGCCAGAAAGGATCAATAAAGTGAACATGATCATGAAATGCTATCAACCTGGGAGGTAAGGTCCCTAGCTGCCACAGACTCAGATCTGATTTTATATTCTGCATAATTCAAAACAGACATATCAATGTTTTTTCTATCATCTATGATCTAATTCTACGGAAACGCAAATTTTAACGACACATTTAAAGCATATGAAAAGTAGTTTAACTGTGTTTTTCTTTTCCTTTAAGGTATTATTGTAGGATATACCTGCTCAATCCAGTAATAGTATGAAAGGCTTATATCGGTCTTCCTCCAAGCCTCCAAATCAAAAATGTTCATGCCATAAGCCCAAGCACATTCATTGGGATCGAAATTTTCGGATATTAGAGGGTGGGAGAAGTTCAAGTAGCTTTTCAACCTCTTTGGCATCACAAACTTATCATTGCCGCTACATGTTTCTACTGCCCCATTGACTTTTCCATTCATGTCAATGTCCCATAATGGTGTAAGATCAGTTTGTACCACAATGTCGTCATCGAGGAAGACCACTTTGTTAAGACTTGGAAACAACTGTTATAAAAAATGTAGTAGGGAAATAAGCATCAAACGCTAATTGGTCATTTGCTATCAAATAAAAGATTTACTTGCTATGCTATCCTTTTTTACCTCTGGAAGATGTATGCGGATGTGGTTCATCACTGAATACTTGGGACCGAGTGCTTGTAGCTTTGCTGCAGTAACATTTGGCTTCTCAATGGTATTTGAAACTATAGTTGATGAACCCCCTCTAAACTGTGACCGCACTTTTTGATCTTTCTCTGTTGCTTCTAGACCAGGCACCTTTCCTTTCGTAAGCCAATCAAAATGGTGCAATGCCTTGACCTCAATTATACCAGGCGATACACGGTGCTTTGAGAACCAAGCCTGCATCGGATAATAAGTCTTTTTATCTGTAATTATGTGCAAGACAACTTTTTGAGATCGCAAACAGTTGCGGATAAGTGATTTTGCAACCACAGATGCGGCAAGCACATTGTCTGAGGCAAGGATAAAGTGGAAGTAAGAATTGTCAACCAGGGCAGGGACTAGTTCTGCATACGGAAGCTGAAGGCGTGCTCCTGCATTGTTGCTGTGCTCATTAGCCAGCCGTAGGGTGAGGCAGTGAAGTTGTTTAGGTATGCTGTTCGACGCTAAATGACGATATAGATATTTGTGGATTTTGGCCATCCTAGTCCTTTGTTCCATAAGGGTTACCTAAGAATTGTTCAACCTTAAGTTAATAAAGACTTCAACTTGGGAAACCATAAGAAAAGAGGAGAATGATACCATTTCTCTAAGTTTAACTGCAAATGTCTTAGCATCATATCCACCTTCCTTCATTTCAATCATGAACTCTTCTAAAGTCTGTGGAATATCTGACCTTCCTTGTAATTCATCTTTGCTAAGGGGTTCATCCAAAGTTTTGTAGATGATTTCTGGGATCTATAAGAAACCAACATTTTCAGCCTTCAATAGAAAATTCAGATCAAATACTAATCAAATTGATTCAGATGCAGACAAAAACATAATTAGAATAGTTCAGAGGATTACATTTGACTCAGGGTCAGGGCTTCTTCCCAAAATCTTTGGCCCTATTTTTTTTCCTAGGCAACCTACAAATATGATTTGAAGTAAATCAAAAGGTCACATATATAGTAGTGACATAATAAACATATTCACTGTGATTATAATTTATGGTATAAGGAGCCAAGTACATGCTTTCAAATTGCGGACTGCAACACGTGATGCGGCCACAATATTATGGTTGTGGTGACTGCCGCAACTACATTACACCACAATTGCAATGTTACACCAAATTATAGTGATCGACTACAACGGGCCGCAACGCAACCGCAACGGACTGCATTTGGGCTACAACGCAATTGTGTCGGGCTACATCAGACCGCATTGGTATAAAAAATATTATTTTACTCATAAAATAATTCACACCGCAACGACGTTAGTCGCAATAATCACAACCACAATTTAAAACAATGTACATGCTTGAAAAGGCCACATTACTTGTTTGCTTTTTGTAGAACATACAGTCCAAAATTAAAGATTTGCTAATTCTGAAGTTCATCCTTTATCAGTCTACTATTGAGGTCATGAAGCCCAAAAAGTAAATTTTATGTAACATACCTCATCTAATTTTATAAAGAAATAAGTGAGGGGTAAAGTTTACACTAACATTGGACTAATCCTAGAGTCACTGACAAGAGATAAAATACATAAACTTTTAGCAGATGTTATAATTATAATTTATGACATTGTCTCATGTATATCATATTATTACAGATTTATAGTTCTCACATGGACCTCAGGTTGGGGTAATATATATATAATATGACACATCACTAATCAGATAGGCAAACATCTTTACACATACATCAGCCATTGTGTTACTAGATCCCTCAATAAGCAAATATTTGAAAACTTTTTCCAATACCAGGTTATTCTGGACCGACACTTGTTGGGAGAGGCAAAATGGATTAGTTCTTACTCATAAGGTAAGATGATATCATTAGTAGTAAAAAAAGTCAACTTTATTATTAAATGGGTCTCACTACTTATTTTATATTTCACAACAACTTAAGCAATTCAAGCCATAATTCACTTTAATTATAACTCTCTACTAAATGGTCTCCGACAAGAACAAATTCTTCTTGTTTGGTTCATAGTGAAATAAGAACATCATGAACTCACAATATGAGCGTTCTTGTTTAATTATGAACTTGACACTATTGTGGGTGGTATAAAATTTCTTGTTTGTTGCAATTCATTCACATAAGCGAGTATAGATTACCAATTATTCTTCTTTTACTTCACTTAAATTATAGGTAAAAGTTCGATTCGTTCTTAAAGAGAACCAATTTATAAAAAAACCACAAATTGGTACGAGAGAACTAATTCATGTTTCTTTGTCAAAATGAGATAATTGTGTTTGAATGAGTGAGAGAAGGAGAGATGAATTTGATAATGTACCTACAGTAGAGCAGTTGTTTTCTCCATCAATGCCATCCAGTGATGTCAAAACAAACAGAAACTTGAGAAGAAAAGTGCAGAACAAGAGTGAATAAAAGAGCATCTTATAAGAAATCCTCCTTGACCCAACCTTTACTTTGATAAATTCCTTTAACCCTTTGCCTTGAAGCAAAGTAAAATGTCTCAAACTCGATATATGCAGCTGCATTTTGTCCAAATGCAAAAAAAGAACAATGCTTTGAATTACTCCTCTTATAAAATTAGTCCCTTATTTCGTTAGACAATTCACCAACGAATACCGAAGAAGTATATGAACTCATGATGGTGTTTAAGGTTGTTATCTTTAATGGTGTTTGTCTGTTTGAGGACTTTAATGTTTATATTTTATGCTTTTTATGAGGTGAATTGTGGTGTTGTTAAAGAGAAAGAGACATTGGACTAAGAAAGAAGATGTTGTTTGGTTCAAGTTTGATGAAGAAGAGAATAAGAGAAAATTTAAATAAACATTTTTGTTTGGTGTATGATTTGCTTTGCTATCAGATGAAGCTTTTTAGCATTCAAGAGTTTGGAGTTTGTTTCGACTATGACAGAAAAAGGACTTCTCTAAGGAAAATGACTAATGCTCTCTCTTTCTCTATGGGATGTGCTCACATAATTTTCACTTCCTCTTATCATATTAGATTATTAATTTTCTAATCAAATTTCATAAAATAATATTAAAATATTAATTTTTGTTTTTATAATTTTACTTTTTAATTGAATAAGGTTTTCTAATTAGTTGGGAATATGAAATAGATATGAATAAAAACATATAATCTCCATGATTAGGTTTAGTTGTTGCTGCAGTGAAAATTGAGGAAGCATTACTTATATTTCTCTTGTAAGCATATTCAAATTTAGAGTAGTTCAAATTCTTGTTAGGCTTTTATCAGTAAGTTATATCAACTCTTAGTGTTAAAGGATTAGCTAGAGTCGATTTTTGGATAGAGTTCGATGTGAATCTGAATATCGTTTCCTTTAAAGTTAATAAACTTTTATATATGTTAAGTAGTTAAAATATAATATTATATTAATATATTAATAAAAAATGTTTATTATACAATTAAATAGTCATGTATAATTAATCTAATAATATATAAATATAAATATTCACCACATTATATATATTTATATATAATCTAATTAGTTTGTATATTTATATCTAATGAGTTGTATTTAATCTGTGTTGCTTGTTTATTTAATGAGTATAAGCTGAGTGGTCCTCATTCTTTTCAAGAAAATAGTAAGTATATTACTATCAAATCTCATCAAGTGAGTGAATATTTTGGGCAAAACAATCTTGTCATCCATTTTATAACTTGTTATTTTATGTTTTTTGTTTGATAATTTTTGGTGTTTCGGATTTCAAGATTTAGTCAAATATATTTAAACATTTATCACCTACAATAATTATATATCATTTTTATTAATTAATTCTACTTTTGTCTTTTTAGGAAATGAATAGAAATACTTTAGCCAAAATTCAATACTCCTTAATAATTTCTAATCTTTCTAAATGATGCCTAATCATAAAAGAATATGGAATTATGGAATACATAATAATATTTATTACTTTCCTAATTTTAAATCAAAATTTTGCACCAATTACTTTGACTTCATTTTAGTCCTCACTTTTGTTTTG
This sequence comes from Lupinus angustifolius, assembly GCF_001865875.1. Lineage (NCBI taxonomy): Eukaryota > Viridiplantae > Streptophyta > Magnoliopsida > Fabales > Fabaceae > Lupinus > Lupinus angustifolius. Next base: position 13,105,272 of record NC_032018.1, read on the forward strand.
CTAATATTTTAGTTCCTTAAAAAACAATTATGGACAAGTTCCTCATTTTTTCAAATGTTGGCCAAAATGGTTCTTCCCTTCCTTCGTGTTAGTTAGAGCAATTACAATAATTGTTCTTAACATAATAAAAATATTCTTACTCTAATATTTACTATGATATTTTTATTTTATGAATTATGTTTATAAATAAGAATAAAGAGAGAACGAAAAAGATAGATGGTGTGTTAAACATATATAAGAGTTAACACTTTTGTTGATGTGGCACCTAAAGATAGCTATTAGCTACATGTACAACCAATGGATTTTAATTTTTTTATTTTTATAATTAAAAAAACTCACTCCCTCCACTTTTTCTTTTTGTCTTCTCTCTCCATCCTTATGTATAAGTTATTGAAGAACATCACAATATACCAACCTTCTTTATCATATGCTTCTACCCTCATCTTCGATTCTCATCATTTCACCATTTCTTGTAAAGTTCCTTCGCTGTTTTTCACCGAATGCTAACATAGAATGATCTATTGTTTCAAACTATGTCCTAAACTAATAATATTGAAGTAAAAACAAAAGGAAAAAAATGAATATTTAATTTTTTTAATTGACGTGACATGTTATCATTAGTTTGAGACATAGTTCGGGATACAGTTTGAGACAACAGATCTTTGTCTCATCCTAGCACCTATCTCCACCAAAAACATCCATAGGAAGCACAATCATAAAATGAGTATATAATACAGTAAGTATCTGATATATCGATGATGACTAAGTTATATTAGTACATATAATATAAAAATAAATTTATATACAGTCAGTTTTAAAGAGTTAATGATGATTAAATTAAAATATAAATGAAGTGTGATATAGTTAAAATGTAAAAAATTCTCATCCATTTTATTTCTCTTTTTTATAAATGTGATTGTCCATAAGTTTATTTTGTAGGAATTAAAATTTTCACCAAAATACCTAACAAGTAACCTTTCAATATAGATGATGATGAGAATAGTTGCGTGGATACATGAAAATTATATGCTTCTTGACCAGGATTTCAACTTATTCGATGTTGATGTATTAACTGATGAGTCAGCAATAACTGATCCTACATTTTATCAAATAAAAGAATTTGTTTAAAGCATTGTTGTGAGGACTCGAATGGATCGGGCGGTCCGACTTGTCCGTTCTCTAACCGAAATTGAAAACGATTTTGTTTTGCAGTTTTAATTGAATAAGGAGTTTGACCGCTTTGAGTGAGAAAAATTTTGGTCTAACCATATTAAACTTGGTTAAATCAGAATAAGCCAGAAAGTGAACTGTTTAATTTCTATATAATTAACATAATTTTCAATAAATAATTATTAATTATATATAAAATAATCATGTCCGATCAGATGGTTTAATCGTTTAAACCTAATATAAGACATCTTCCGGTTTAATGTATGGTTCGTGGGGAGTCATAAGGTGGTCTGATGGTGAAGAGGGTGGTCGTAAGGAATGGAGTGTAGGAGGTTGTGGGTTCGAGTCCCACCATCAACAAAAATGGGAGTTATGGAGTCTCATCCACAACATATACTAACATACTAATATTTGCCGATAAAAAAAAATGTATGGTTCGTGTTTCACATTGTTGGTTTAAAGTTAATTTACGCACATTACATTTTAACTAAAATATTTTTATTTTATTTTTAATAGGATAAAAAGGTAATTAATTAATAACAAATGACATGTTTATTAAATGGAGATAAAATTGAGGGGGAAATTTGACAACGCCTTACATGTATAAAGTAAAAATAATTTTAAAACAAAAATAAAAGGTAAGTCTGAATTCTGAAACCACAAAAAGATAAGAAATGAAGTGAGTAAAAAATACCACATTCATTCTTATATAAGTTTTTTTAGTTGTTTTGAATACATTGAAATGTCACTAACCTATTTAATTATATAAACTTGTGTAAAATTTTGGTAACAAGTTTAATGTTTATACATTATAAGTGTAAAGTTTCTTACATTGTTTACTATTACTTTTATTTAAAGAGTTAATGATAATTTAAAACATTAATGATAGATAATATATTGACAATGTAAAAAAATTATATCGTAAATATAAGTGTATAAATATTAAATCTTTTCTAATTTACATATCCTTATGTATACTAATTATAGTTAATTATTTTCACTCATTATCTTTGGATAAAATTGTAAAAGGGGTATTTAATATTGTTACTTGTTTTTTTTAAGGAACATAATATTTTTACTAAAAAAGACACTTAAAAATGAAGGAGGTAATATTAGTAAATAATTACATCAATAAAATAAATAAAAAATTACTTTATAAGACATGTATTTTCCTATTTTATTTTAAACATATAAGTTTAGATTTATTTTTATAGCAACAAATAAATATTATTTTTTAGAAATCAATCTTTAAATGATTATCTAATTATTTTATTTTTAAAAGCAAGCTACTTTATCCATTATGTCACAAATGAGCGAGTTTATATTATCTAGAAAAAAAGTGATTTGCACTGACACCCTTGAGTTTTAGTGAAATTATACGAACCATACAAATCATTTTAAACCTACACAAACCATCCCAAATTAAACATATATATTACACTAATTACCATTGTAAGAGAGATAAATATAATTTCTTTAACAAAAAATAGTGAAGAGTGTAATTAAGTCAAACAAAATATGATATATTGTGGAGACAAATCCAAATAGTATAAAATTTGATGTATATTCATTATGTTTTATTCGTTACAAACTGCATCAATAAGTATAAGGAAATGTTTAAATTACTCTCATACTGTATTGTAACTAACCAAAATAATGAACATACGTCGACTCTTATACTACTTGGACATGTCTTCACAATATATCATATTTTGTTTGATTTAATTACATCACTCACCATTTTTATTTAAAAAATTACACTTATCTCTCTTATAGGGCTGGTCAGTGTAATGTATATGTATAGTTAGGGTGGTTTGGGTAAGTTTTAAAAATGTCTGAGTGATTTGTATAATTTCACTAAAACTCAGGGGTATCAGTGTAATTTACTATCTAGGAAATGAGTTTTTATGTGGAACATATTATTTTTAAAAATATTTTCAATTGTAAATATTATTTTATTAGTACATTAAATTATTTAAATAAATTTGCATTAAATATCTTCAATTATAAATATTATTTTATTAGTACATTAAGTTATTTAAATAAATTTGCATTAAATATCTTCAAAAGAATTTATGTTTTGTGGATAATTTATTGATTAATATTGACTGATATTATTTTCTATCATAACGTTATCTTATTTCTATAGGTACCAACCTTATCTTATTTATCTATCTCTACAATTAATGTGTCCAAAAGGCTACTTTAGGCATTCTATATGTCATGCTTGTAATGTGCCAATGGCGCACAATCTGGATTGATATCCCACATTTTATGTTGGTGAATTTTCTTTTGATATATCTTTCATGTTACTTTTCTCTTTATTGTTAAATCACAAGTTTTGTTAGATTTCAACATTACTTTTTATTTTTACATTAGATGGAGGAATCCAATTCACTTTCGATGAGGTAATAATTTCAAAGGTAATTGGAGGAATTATGACTCTTATCAAACATTAAATGTCAAAATGTCAAAACTCAAAAGTACATATATTTTCAATCTGAATTTAAATTTCATATTTTATGCCATAAGTGTAAAAATTATGATCACTATCTCGAGAATGTTGTACTAAAACATTGAATGTTAGAGAACAATCCTCAAGTCGTAGAATATGAAAATGAAATAAAGGTGATGCTTACAAATATCATGTTCATGTAGTAGCTAACAAAAATGAGAACCGATTATAATTTTTAATTAAGGTGGATATCATATATTTAATATAATTATATTGATTATTTATTTTGAGTTACAAAATAAGTGATCTAATTTCTGATAACCCATAGAACTTCTAAAATTGATAAACAAATATGGCTTAATGAGTGGATACCAAAAGAGTTGACTTATAGGGGATAATGGGAACCCTATAAGTTAACACATAAGAAATGGTTATGGTCCCCAATACACAATCACAAATAATTTTGAGCTCTATCCATCAAAGAAAAACGAAGGTCCCAAAAGGAATTAATGATTTGGTTGATAAAGACCATCATACCAAAACTTTCACTCAAAAGGTATATCAAATGAGTAGATCTGAGAACATAGATTCATGTATGACTTTATATCCTTGTTTTATATTATGTGTGAGAATCATGAGATTCAAGATCCTAAGATTGATATTTCACCAATCATAAGGAAATATCTAACAAGTGGTATCAGAGCTTTATGTTCTGAATTTTATGGTTCTCCGTTAAAGATGATTTCCCCCCAATTTTTTTATGAACCCTAACTTTTAAATTTGAGGATTTTTATGCTTCTACTATTGATTATGAAAATTAGGTATTTGGGAATAATGAGGACAACTTTTATTCGATTCCGTTTATTTGAATTATTAGTAATTTGTATTATGAATCCTTGCAACATGTGTTGAAGTATATATTCAGACTGTACATGAACAATACATTAACTTTTATGACACTGTTGTGGAATATGTATATTATATGTGCACTAATACCTTACTGTTGGACATTGACTTTTGTCACTTTACATTTTTTCCAATTTGTTAAAGTATATGTATAAGGTATATATGTGTTAAGATGTGTTTTTTATTTTATACATATATAATCTGGAATTCATGATCTTGTATATAGTGTGAGTTAAAATATATATATTTACATATGTAATTGTTTCCAACTTGAGGTTGTTGTGATGTCTGAAATTACTGATTAAAGTTAATATATATAATCGTTACAGTTAATGCTTAAAATTATATATACTTTACTATGTTAGTGTGTGAAAGTGTATATGGGTAATGTTACATATATGTTTTAAAATATGTATGATCATATTCGATTTGGAATTTTTGATAATGATTTGTATATATTCTTTTATGATTTTTGCTCTAGATCTACTTTGTACTTAATTAAGATTGCATCCATTTTTATGTGTTGATATATATGTAATATATCTTTTTTTGATTTGGAATTATATTATTAGATTAGATTTGTTAATCATAAAAGATATCAAATATGAAGGTTTTAATTATAAGATCATAATTTTTTATAATAGACCCATATTATTTTCATTTGTCTAGTAATTATTTTTGAATTAATTGATGAAATAGGTTGTCAAAGTAACTTCTATTGTGGAAATTAATTAAGATTACACAGATGAGTATGAGATTATTTATGCGAATTATGTTCGGCCCAAAGGAAGACACAATTTGGCCAAATAATAACATACATGTGATGATAAATAAGTAACAATTATAAAGTTTTTTCATGTGAATAATAGCCGGCCCAAAGAATGACTATTGTTTGACAGACCTAATTGTTAATATTTGATCATTACATTGATAGTACCACTTACAAATTAATTTCTCTGTCCAAAGACTAGAAATTGATGTTGTGCTAGGTATCTTGTGATGAGTCTATTATGTGAACATATCTTTTTTTATGTATATTACCTGACTTATTTGTTTAAATGATTGCAACACTTATGGTTTGTTACATTGGTTGGTGGGTGATTGCATTATTAAGTGGTTGTTATTGTTGAAGCATTGTTCTTGTTTGGACAACTTGCCATACCATGTTTAATCATGTATAAAATTATAATATTTTTTTATGTAAAATTCAAAAGGACCATTACTGGAATTTGAAATGCAGTCATTGTAATGAGAATGATGCAATGCTACCAATATGGTATAATGGATATATGTACTTATATGTGAATATAAATAACGTATATTTCGGATTAAGGTTATGTTGAATCAAACTCAACTAAATGATTTTTCTTTTGGAAAATAGAATTGTTTGACATTTTAAGTGAACCTATTAAATATGAAGTCACCAAAGCGACATCTTTTTTGTGAATTGTTCATAATAAATATCAAATGTTAGTGCATATATGTATCCATACGAGTATTAATCGGCCCAAAAGAAGATTATTATTTGGTCGGATTATACACACATGTGATGATAAACATGTGATTATTATAAGGTTGCATATGTGAATGATAAATTAGTCCAAAAAAGGATTTATTATTTGACATGCATTATGATCAATGTTTGACCATTACAAATAAGAGTATCATTAGTGATTGATATGAAATATCAAGCTAATTGTATGTTTGCATTTGATGCGAATACTGATCGACCCAAATGAAGATTACTATTTGGTCCAAATTACAAACATACTTATAGCAATAAATATGTGATAATCATATGGCTTTCTATGTGAATAGTAAGTCGGTCCAAAGAAAAACTTATTGTTTGACAGAACTGATTATCAATATTTGATTACTACATTGGGTGTACTACTTTCAACTTAATATTTTTGTTCAAAGACTCCATATTAATGTTGTGTTAAGTAACTTGTGATGTGCCCCACCATCATTTGAATTTAAATATTAAATGTGAATGTAGTTTGATTGCAAGAATGATTGCAAATTGTTTTGTTATTTTACTAGTACTGCAAATATTTATGCTCAAATTAAGAACATCTCATTGCTGAATGGGACAAACTTTAAGATCTATAAGGAAGTCGTAGAAATTATTCTCGGCTGTATGGATTTAGATATGACATTTCAGGTGGAGAAATCCATTTCTACTAAGGAAATCCTTGATGAGGTTAAAATTGAGAAATTGAAACACTCTAACCGAATGTATCTAATGATCATGAAACACTCTATTAGAGAAACATTTCGGGGCTCTACTTCTGAGGGTCAGAGTGCAAGAAAGTTCTTTGAAGAATTAGAACCATACTTCACCATAAAATGAAAAGGTGGAGACGAGTAGCCTTTTGGTTAAACTCATCTCCATTAAGTATAAAGGCAAAGGGAACATAATAAAGTACATTATGGAGATGTCTAATCTCACATCAAAACTCAAGTCACTTAAGTTAGAGTTTGGTGATGACTTGCTCGTGCACTTGGTTTTGATCTCGCTTCCTGTACACTTCGGGCCATTCAAAGTGAGTTATAACACTCAGAAAGACTATGTGCAAGAGGAAGAAAGACTGTAGAGAGATAAGACTGAAAGTGCTCACTTAGTTATGACATCTCAAAATAAGAAAAGAAAGAACGATGAGGATGTTGTGAAAGAGTTATTTGTGTTTTCCTCACAGAATATGGAATTGTTCTGCAATACACTATGTCAGGCAAACCTAGCATGAAAGGTGTTGTTGAGCGATGAAATTGAACTTTTAAGAATATGGTGAGAAATATGGTTAGTCATTATTCCTTACCAGAGTCTCTTTGGGATGAAGTTTTAAAGACCGCAGTTTACATGCTTAATAAGGTGCCAAGTAAAGTAGTTAATAAAATCTCATATGAGCTTTGGACTAATAAAAGGTCAAACTTAAAACACTTGCACATTTGAGGTTTTCCAGCTGAGGCGCGACCTTATAGGTCGAATGAAAGGAAACGGGTCTCAAGAACTGTTAGATGCTATTTTGTGGGCTATGTTAAACTCTCTCGGGGCTATAAATTTTATGATCTTACTTCAATACTTTTTGAGACGGGAAATGTAAGATTTCCTGATGAATTTGATTTTGGGAAGGAAGAGAACATAAGGAATGTTGTATTTGAGGAAGAACCTGTCACTAATGGTGAACAAGTTCTTGCACCTACTACCATTTAAGGAATAACTTCAGTAATAGAAGATATTGTTCAGAATATTGTTCCTAACAATATTCCAGAACAAGACAACAATGAGGTTCTCTCTCAAGTACCTATAGAAAAAATTCAACAACCTCAAGAAGTAGAAGTGCCATTAAGGAGATCCACTAGAAAGAGGAGAAGTGCAATTCCTGGTGATTATATTGTATTTCTTCAAGAACATGAGGATGACATCGCGTTAACAGAAGATGATCCATTGAACTTCTATTAAGCCATGAAAAGTTCTAACTCTAAAAAATGGATCGATGCCATGAAGGATGAGATGAAGTCTATGAATGATAATGACGTTTGGGATCTTATCAAATTACCTGAAGGTGCAAAACCTATTGGTTGCAAAAAGATATTTAAAACCAATAGGGATTCGAAGGGTAATATTGACAGATATAAAGCTCGTCTAGTAGCTAAAGGCTTCACTCAGAAAGAAGACATTGATTATAAAGTAACATTCTCTCCAGTATCTTCGAAGGACTCTTTTAGGATAATATTGGCACTAGTAGCTCGTTTTGATTTAGAGCTACATCAGATTGATGTTAAGACTGCGTTTCTAAATGGTGACATTAAAGAAACGATCTATATGGCACAACCAAAAAACTGTGTCAATTGGCTCAAAGTCTATGGTATGCAAATTAAAGAAATCTATCTATGGCCTTAAACAAGCTTCCCATCAATGGAATCAAAAATTTCATCAAAATATTACCTAATATGGGTTTGAGGCAAATAAAGTTGATGATTACATGTACCATAGGTTTAGTGGGAGTAAATTTATATTCATGGTATTATATGTCGATGATATATTGCTTGCTAGCAGTGATATGAAACTATTGCATGAGACCAAGAGATTTCTAACGAAGAATTTCAAAATGAAAGATTTTGGGGAAGCTTCTTTTGTATTAGGATTCAGATACTGAGAGATCGCTCTCAAGGTATCTTAAGGTTGTCACAAGAAAACTATATAGATAAAGTGCTAGATATATTTGACATGAAAGACAATAAACGAGGGGATACCCCTATAGCTAAGGGAGGCAAGTTTAGTCTCAAACAGTGTCCCAAAAATGACATGGAAAGATCCGAGATGCGCAAGATTTCTTATGCATATGTAGTAGGAAGTCTAATGTATTCTCATGTTTGCACACGTCCTGACATAGCATTTGTCGTGAGAGTTTTTTGGGAAGATATTTGAGCAATCCTGTATTGCATCACTGGAAGGCAGTCAAACTTTTATGCGTTACTTAAAGAGAACAAATGAGTATATGCTCACTTATCGGATGTCTGAGAATTTAGAGATTATTGGGTACACTGACTCCATTTTTTGGGTGTCTAGTCAATAGATACTTCACCTCTGGATATGTGTTTATCTTGGTTGAAGGTGCTATCTCTTGGAAGTCTGCTAAACAGATGCCCATAGCTCCTTCAACCATGGTTGCGGAGTTCATGGTTTGTTTTGAAACATCGGACCATGACATATGGTTGCGGAAATTTTGTCACTGGCTTACGTGTGGTTGATGGTATAAAAGACCACCGAGAATTTATTGTGACACTAAGTCCATGGTTCTTAACTCTAACAGTAATAGAAGTTCTACGAAGTCAAATTTTATTGACATCAAGTTTCTGGTTGTTAAAGAAAGTGTTCAAAATAAACAACTTTTTATAGAACATATATGAAGAAATTTTATGCTAGCCGATCCAGTGACTAAGAGTTTGGTACCTAAAGTCTTTCATGAGCATATTTCTCATATGAATATTGCTCCTTATGATACCTTAGTTCAGTGGGAGTCTATATGTTTTATGATTTACTTTAGACGTCATATAGTTTTATGCATTATAAAGTTGATGATTTATTGTTCTATTTTGAATTTATGTATTGTAACTATTGTGTTGCAATTAAAGATTTTGGATTGATCTCACTAAAGAATAAAGAAAGACCAGTTAGACATAGACACGTGTAAGATCACATTGCATGAAATTTCCATGTCGCTCATTCATATTTGATCTATGTCATTTAGTATATTGGTATGATGATCATCATGGTCGAGTCATGTTTGAATGTGATGAAGGCCGTGGTGGTTTCATAATTGATATATGAGATGTACCAGATTATATTAAGGAGAGGTCTAAATGTAAATAGCATACAAGTGTGCACTTAAAGAGTATGTGATATAATTGTTTCAGCAAAAATATGAAGCCCAAGTGAGAGATTGTTGGAAATTCATAATTTCTAATTAAGGTGTGCATCATATATTTAATACAATTATATTGACTATTTATTTTCGGTTACAATGTAACACCATGTTTTTCCGAACACGTTTAATTAAGTAATTAGTTGTTAATGAATTAATTATAGAAATTAATCAGTAATGTTTTAGGCTAAATTTCAGTTGAATTTTAGTCTTGTATTATAATATTCTTGTTTGCCCTATTTGTTTCAATATTTTTGGAGAATAAAAGTTTCCGAGACGATTTCGGGTCGTTTTATCGAGTTTTCGCCCTATTTTTAAGTCTCGTAACTCGGAATCGAGTTCCGATTTCGCTGTTGGGTTCAAAATATTATTTCTAGTCAAAATAGACACCAAGTGTGTCCGTAACTAATCTTTAGGTATTTTTCACCTTGAAATTAAAGTTTCGACGTTTCGGGCAAAAAACCTAAATCGGTAGATCTTATATTTTCGGACGAAGTAACCGGTAATACTCGGACACAACTTCAATTGGGAAATCATGTCGCATCAATCAAGTCGGAGTATTAATCACATCATGGGTCAATGGCTTGTTAAACAAGCGAAGTCAAAGCTTCCATAATCCCCTAAATCACTCACCAAATCTCCTCACTCCACCACCATTAGACACATCACCTAAGCTAGCCTAAAGCTAGATTGCCTCTCATTAATTTTCAGATTTGAGAGAGGGTGTGGCTCTCCTATAAATACCTCACTCCATCCTCTTATTTTTACACTAATTCACTTAAAGAAAGTAAAGATATTCTTTCTCGTTTTCTCTTCTCCATTTTTCTCCACATGACCACATACACCATGAGAAAATCATGATCTCTTAGTATGTTATTGATGGAGTTGAGTTTATGTTTGTTTTCTTTAAATATTTTGTAAGTCATGACTAAAGGGGATGATAATGAAATCATATGAACCTTTGTGTAGTTTTTGACTTATGTAAAACTTAAAAAATTTTCCTTGTTCATAGATGGAAAAACTATATCTTTGGACAAAGTTAGATGAGTTTATTTGCTTTAGAAATATTGGAAATTATTGTTAGTATTTGAATGTGTTTAAAGGTGATGATTTGAATATCAAAGGAACCTTTATAGTGTTCAAGAAAAGTTTATGTATATTCTTGAAAGTTCAAAATGTTTATGAGTTTTTGTTGAAAAATTT
>NC_032018.1:13116534-13116789 GCF_001865875.1 Lupinus angustifolius
TGATTTATAGTTCATGACTATGAAATCAACACCTATTAACCCTTGAGGTTATCCTAAAATTTGGAGGTGTTGAGATGATCATGAAATTAGTTGTGTTTTCTTTAGTAGCATACTTTAAATGAGGATATTGACCTAAAAAGTCTTGACTTTATAAACCTAAATTGTTATGAAGTCTTAGATAGAAAAATGATTTAAAAGTGTTTGTCTTGGTTAAGTTAGCTTACTTTAAAGTGGTAAGATTGACTTAAAAAGTCT
>NC_032018.1:13116796-13129107 GCF_001865875.1 Lupinus angustifolius
AAAGTCTTGATTTAAAAGTATTGATTTTGTTTAAGTTGGCTTACTTTAAAATGGTAAGTCTAGCTTAATAATCTTATTTAAAAATGTTAATCTTAATAAAAATGTTTTACTTGCAAGAGATAAGTTTTATTAATAGTTATCATTACCGGAAAAATGTAATAAAGTGAAAATACATGTCTAGAAAAGTTTTGTCTAAGGAAAGACTTAGTATTTAAGTGTGTCTTTACGACCTACCTCTATTTCCTGGGAACTAACTTGGTATATATCCACAGATTATGACATAATTTCGTTATAAGTTTTGTTAAAACTTTACTTTAGAAAGTTCTAAGACTTTCAATGATAAATGGTGATTCAAGAAATACCTAACCTTGAATCGGATGGATGAAAGCGATTAAGTTAATTTAAGATCGAAAGTTTTATTTTCGCGTAAAATGTTATTTCGTAAGAATAATAATTATCAAAGTAACCTAATTAGCGTTATTTTGATTTTGGTGTGATGAAAAGTTCGAGAAGAGACCCGACGAATTAAGCTCACCTGAAATCGAGGAAACAATATGCACGACACACTCAGGTGAGAGAGAAAACACCGTGACACAATGATGCCCGAATATGCTCCAGGACCTCCAAACTTCCTCACAAGTTTGGAGTTGTCTTGGGTATTAAGAAAGCTTGTATTCAATCAATTGTTTGTTTTGTTTGGATTAAGTACAACAATATTTCTTATGCCGAATTATGTTAGGTTATGTTTATGTATGAAGATGCCATGATTATTCCTGTTTAATCTTGCTCGAATAACTATTCTAAGAATTATATGTATGAGATAATTATTAAATTCAAGGCTTAAAAACATGTGTTATAAATGAGAAAACGTTTCATTGAGAAATGAAATTTAACCAAGTTTTAGGCTTTTCTCGCTTGAGTGAGACAGCTCTCGCTTGAGCGAGAAGTGTCCAGAGAAAACGGGTTTTCTCGCTTGGGCAAGACAGCTCTCGCCTGAGCTGAAATATGCACAAAGAAAATTGGTTATTTTCTTGCTTAAGCGAGACAACTCTCGCTTGAGCCACAATTGCCTTATAAAAATGGTGATTCCCTCGCTTGAGCAAGACAACTCTCACTTGAGCGAGAGAGTTCCATACAGACAAGACTTCTTAAGTCGTCTGAACGATAACTCTCACATGTGTGAGAGTCTAATGCCATTTTTACCATCAAGAATTCATTCACTTCCAATCCTATTCAATAAAACTTAAAACACCTTTATTGGAGATAATGTTCTTTCAATAAATAAATGTTGTAAAGATGAATAATTATATGACATTCTTGGAAATGATACAAAGAAGAGTTAACCTATCTAAAGTGATGTATGTAAAAAATTGCATGGTTAATGACGAGGCCCGCAAGTGTTATATTATGTCCATACAGCGAGATCGTCTGACTATAAGAGGCTTGGCTTGAGAGCTGTCCAGGGTGATTCAGCGATGGTTCGTAGTGGTGCTGAGAAGTATTATATGCCCATGCAGCGAGATCGTCTGACCGTAAGAGGCTTGGCTTGAGAGCCGTCCAGAGTGATTCAGTGATGATTCATAGTGGTGCCAAGGTTTATTCTCTGTGGTTTAAATATTAAGATCGGGTCCCACTAGAAGTATTCCTGATGAGAGATGTCTTCTGATAACCCATATAACTTCTAAAATTGATAACGAATATGAGCTTAATGAGTGGATATCCAAACGGTTGGTCTATAGGGGATAATGAGAACTCTATAAGTTAACACATAAGGAACAGTTATGGTCCCCAATACACCAAATCACAAATAATTTTCAACTCTCCCCATCAGAGAGTAAACGAATGTCCCAAAAGGAATTAAGGATTTGGTTGAGGAAGACCATCGTACCAAAACTTTCTCTCAAAATGTATATCAAATGAGTAGATCTGAGAACATGAATTCACGTATGACTTTATATCCTTGTTTTATATTATTGTGAGAATCATGAGATTCAAAATCCTAAGATTAATATTTCACCAATGAAATATCTAACAATAAGTTGTGGTACGAATCTACGAGTGAATAAATAGTAATTTTGCGACTTACATGAAAAATTTCTTATCATAGTTAAGCTCATTGATAATTCAAAGCTTGAAGCTTTGGGAAAAGAAAAGAATGTCATGAGATTGAATGATGGATCTTAAAACTATATTTCTAATATATTTTGTGTACCTAGTATACGTTAGATTGTACAAGTGTGCGACAACTTGTTGAGAAATACTATGATTTTAAATTCAATAAGAAAGGTCATACCATAAATGATCTTAGGATAAGCCTAATAGCAAAGACAAACATATGAGGGAATCACCTAATTTTGATGAGCATCGAATATGATGATTTGTGTTGCAAAGTTGTATATGTAAATGGTAATTAGAGTAATTTTAGTAGGAAATTATCTCACTCGAAGATATTTCTATCTCATTCCAAGTGTAACTTTGTGCCATTTTGTTGTGCTGGAAAAATATATCTAATCTATCTCATACATTCTCTTTTATGTGGATTTCGTATGAGATCTACTAAATAGAGAATGAATTCATGTGATTTAAAAGAGAAGTGTGTTAAAAATAGCATATTAAAAAAAATGCATTGTTAGCATTTTTTTTTTTTACTTTTTCTCTCTTGATATGATTTGGTAGAAAAAAAATTGAAAAACATATTAAAATGAAATGAACTAAAATTTTGCCAAGGTTTGATTAATTTCAACGTCCAAGTACTTTAATGATTTGTATATAACTAGAAGGAAATATGCATAAGGGTAGAAAAGTAGAGGAACCATTTATGGTCATTTGATGAAGGAAAATAAACTTTTTTGAGGAGATTCATTAAAAATGGTCATTTGATGAAGGAAAATAAACTTTTTTTGAGGAGATTCATTAAAAATGACTTGTATTTAGAGATGGTAAAATGAGCATTGCCCGTGGGTGCGCCTGCATAACCTTCATTTTTTACAGACATGGCATACAAATTTGCTCATTTGCTTGTTTTGCTCGGTCCGTTTTGCCCGCCAAGTTTGCGGGCATTTCCGTTGGGCATGCGGGCGACCCATAAATATAATTTAAGGAAAAAGTAAGAAAACTTTAAATAAGTTATGATGTAATGTGATTTTAATCCCTAAAAAATTGTAATAATGTGATTTGTTAAATTTCATATAAAATATCGAAAATTTTGTTAATTTTTTATCTTCAACTACTTTATTTAATTAAATTTCATTTATTATATGAATTTTTTAATTTTTTTAACTATTCAACAATGTCCGCGGGCCGCCCGCAAGCCCGTTAGCCCATTTTAAAACGGGCAAGACACTGAATTTTGTCCATTAAACTAATGCAGGCATGCCCGTGTCTGCTTAAATTTTATGGGACGGACGGTTTGTTTTGCCATCTCTACTTGTATTGGAGGAAATACCAAGTCTAGGGATACAATTGAACTAAAATTCTTTCACTGCATGACCTGTCAAAGTCAGCTATAGAACATCAATACAGATCCTCTATCCCTAATTTGTGTACCATTTCCTGTCTCGCCCATTTAAATCTTGACACGTGAAGTTGTGGATATTAATGTATTAATTTTATAAAATTAAATTAAAATAAAATGTTATTTTTTTTTGTTAGCAAAGACTAATTAACCCAAGATAGAGAAACAAAAAGATTAAGGGACAAGAGATCTTCTATCCTGCAACATCAGTAATAGCACATTCCTTGTAAACATACATAACAAAGTGAAGACTAGAGTACATTGAGAAAGTGAATTTAACTCCAAACATTCAAAGATGACAAGAATTATATTTTTATTCCAAAAGTTTAGGCAGTATTTTATTCATTTTCTGTTTTTATTTTCACCTAAGATGATTTCACTAATTATAAAAATTAAGTTATTTCCATTCTAATTTTTCTTTTCAAAATAAGAACTCTTATGTGGAAGTTTGAAAACAACAATGTAAAAAAGTTCCTGCACAAAAGTTAGAGAACCAAACTAAACCCTTAGTGTTATGAAATACCTTTAGTTGTTCACTACTTACATTTCATGCCTATTTTATGCATCAAAGCTTAATGGATGTGAGAGCAACAAATACTTTAGAAGTTAATGTTTATAGTACTGTTTTTAGTTTTGTTGTGTAATATTCAGTTTACCAAATAAAATAAAATAAAATAATAAGAGGGACATGGTTTGAGATTTTTTTCTTATGGCAAACATTTCAACTAAACCAACTAAAATCTTGGTATTTAACTTTACATCATTATTCTCTTCTCTTTTTCATGGCAAATTTAGTGCAAAGAAGATTGACTTATTTCAAGGTTTAGACATTTTCACAAACCCAGGGAAGACTTGGACATTTTAACTAAAAATCCTTATTGTATCAAATTATAATGTTTTAGGCAATACACATTTAAGATAAACTTCTTATGGAACAAAATACAGTGTACAAATTACAGCAGCTTAGTATTTATATGAATCATAATTGATACTGTATTCAATTTTTTTTTGTCTTCAGACAAACTACTTTATCCAATATACACCTAAAAACAATGCAAGATGATAGGAAAATCAATTTAATTAATAAAATAAAAATTACAAAGTGATTCTGTTATTTATTTACACATTACACCAGATTATTGATATACACCTGTCTGTTATTTACAATATTAACAGAGAGAGAAACCAATGTAGTATCCACAATTTTCACTTAAAGCTTCTCTACCTGACCAGCCATATCATATATCACATTAACAGTAGTGTAAATTAAGCCTCCGGTGCATAATGAAAGAATATTTCCAAGCCTGAAAAGGAAACAAATAAAATTACTAACAGAACATGGGCCAATAACAAATGTTTAACTTAATTTTTTTGGTTTTCCAGTGTAGCCTCCCACCAAATCGGCGAGAGGCAAATCTGTCCGAGTACGGTCAAATGTCGAAGCAGGGACACCCCCCCGTCAATAGTCAGTTCCATAAACATGATTGATTAAGCAAAACAACTTAACTGTCACAAGCATGATTAATTAAGCAAAAGAATTTCTACATTAGAAATGGAAGCCATTACCTTCAATAAAATTCATCTCTTTTCTCTTCAAAGTATGATTCTTCACTTTCAGGCCTTCTGTCACTATTTACAGAAATAAGTTGAGCCTCCATGTTTAAGTGTTCCATTCTATTATTTACAATCTCATGCTGAGTACTTGGTTTAAGGGTGTGATTGTTATTAACATAGCCCATCATTGTGGATGGCACTAAATGATTATGCCACTCAGTTCCTTCTTCAATCCCATTATTAACTTCAGTAACAGCACCACCAGAATTAGTCATGCTCTGAGAATATCCAAAGTTAGTCCTGGGTGAAATCCTTCCATTTCCGAACAGCTGGGAATTCTGACGTGACAATTGTTCATTAATCTTACCATCAATAGCAGGATTCCTGTATGACAACCATTATTTTCATGATTATATGTAAGTTATCTCCAAACATTGTCGAGAGAATGCAAGAGTAAAAAATATGGTTGTCGGTTCAAGGTTTCCACCTCATGGGGTCTAAGGAGTAAATGCAAGAATAAAAAGCATGAAAAAAGAAGCCAAAGAATTTTTTTCACCATACAAGGTAACAAAATCTAATCAATTTTCAAGTTGGTATTTAGAGGAAAAGGGACGACTTGGCACTTGGGAACCAAGAAATACATTTGTGAGAGGTTTCCCAAGCCTTCCCTTTTCATCTTTTCCCCTCAAAAAGCCAACTCGCAAACAACCCCTAAAGTGAGTTTGCCTCTATATTGAGCAAGTTTCTACTGTTCTAGTTACCTTTAGATCATTTAGTTGGTTGATATCTCCATACATTGTTTTTATGGGCTATGTTTTTAGAGGGTGAGCTTTGACGGAACGGTAAAGTTTCTTGCCTTGTGATCTGGAGATCATAGGTTCAAATCCTGAAAACAGACTCTTTGCTTGAGGATAAGCTTGTGTACAACTATCCTCCCCACCCCCAGACCGCACTAGGTAGGAGCCTCATGCATTGAGCCATCATTTTTTAGTGTTTTTCTTTTATTTTTTGATGGGAAGAGGGAGAATGCAATTGCTTCAAAGGTAAACTCACTTTAGAGGATTTTTATGTGGTTACAAGTGAAATAATAAGAAGCACAAACCCGATAGCCAAATCTTTTGACCTACCGACTTGAATTGAATTGCCTCCCGTGGAGGATACCTATGGTTCAAACCAAACAAAAATTTGACCTATCTACTCTAACTATTAAATTCAACTAGTCAAGCAGTCACCAAACCTTGTTTGCTGTAGTTTTGACTTCTGAATGTAGTCAACAATTGGAACCAAGTCTTTCGACCTTGCTTCAAGCATGCGAGTTGGAATCCTTTCAATCTCGAACTCACCTCCTGACCCAGCTTCTTCATCCATTATTGTAGACTCTTCCAACATTGGATGAAAATATATCTGGTTGGGAACAGAATAATATATTCAATTGTCAAATCAAATTGCATAACATCAAACATTAAAAAGAAATTCTAATTTTAAGATACTATACCTCTGTCTTTGCCCACAATGGTGCCTGAGTTTTATGCATTTGTAGTTCAGCTTCTGAAATATACAAATGATGCTGTTCCTCACGAGAATCGGAAGTCCCTTTCATGACTACATTCTTGATTTTAGGGCTACTTACACCATCCTCCTTCACATCCTCAGGATAAATTTTATTGCTGTCTGGAATTCCACTTTCACCATATATGTCAACATTATCTTCTACTCGTCGAGTATGTCTTTGACATATATTCCATTTATGGGTAGCCTCAACTACTAATCTTGAATCCGGCTGTGGAATGGATTTATAAGCAGGGGCTATTCGAGATACAACAGCCGAATCTTGACCATTCAATGTTCGTAGAGCATATTGTATCATGGTTCCAGTGGGTGAAAAGACCAATAGATGATACTTTGCTTTCGCATGGTTCCCTTCAACATACAAGGCGCCACTGCCATTGTAGTTTACGAAAGATGAAGCAACAGCGCCGGATAGGGAACTTTTCTTACCAGTTGCAGCTGCCGCAGCACCACTTACAGCGCCTTTCCAGCCATTAGCTCCATTCCTAATTCTACTTACAACAGAAAGTGTTATTGGAGGGCCAGCAGCAAACAGGCTTTGCTGTTGAGGCATTTGTGAGGCTGAACTATGGGGCCGGCGAACTGCTTGATTAGTCGTTACACCCAACCCACTATTTTTTGCTATGTAACTATCATCATAAGATTGGACATTTACATATCCTCCTTGAGGATTGATGGCAAATAGATGGTTAGTACCCCTTGAGGAACTAATCATAATCCACTTGCTGTCATTACTAAAACTGATATCTTGTATAACCTGAAATGTCAATACAGACTTATAAAGATCGTAGTTGCTTGTTGATACATGTGAAAAAGAAAACAATTATGCATAAACCGAGAGGAAAAGTGGGATCGAATATGCACTCACCGCATTTGTAAAGCCACGTTGCAGCCTGTAGAGATGAACATGAGAAGTACTGGCATCAAATGCTGACATATGTTCATGTCCAGGCATTATCTTAAAAACATTTATATTATGCCCCTGAACGGAAGCGGTCACTAATAGGATGCCACTAGGATCAAAGCATAAGGCTGAAATAGGACTCTTGTGGGCCTGGAATTGGGAAACAATCTTTTTAGTGACAATATCTCTAACGATGACCTGAAAGAAAACAATAACAACGTTATTCTACATAAAATCATTGCATATGTAGGGTAGCAAAGACCAAAATAAACAAAGAAAATTGCTTATACTCAGTAACTTGAGCTAACAAAATGTAAGCCTGATATGCAAAAGCAAAATTGCAAGTCTTCTCTCAAGAAAGACAGTACTATGTTCAAAGCAATATTTGAACCAACAATGCAAACCAGATGCAATTTTAGTAACACTACAGTATCAAGTACTAACTCTCAAACAAGACTAGTACAACCTAAGATGGGGACCACATTGTCATATCTACTAGAACAAAAAATAGACAAGCGCAAGGTATGCAGTTCCAATTATAAGTGAACACAAAATCAGGAAGAACTAGGAAAAACAGTATTCACCATTCCAATGTTATCTGCATCTGTTGAATGGCCGTTGATGGTTCCATTGCCAGAATTTATAGGTTGCAATGAACCATTGCTATCAGAGTAGTATTTGGAAATTTTCTTATACCCCATATCTCCAAGGTTCACAATCCCAGAAGCCAGATTCTTGCTGGACTCTTTGGCATAGTGTGCTATCAAGCTCCCATTTGAAGAAAAACCAGGGAAACTTGAAGGTGTCAAATGTTGTGGGCTGACACACCCAGAAGCGGAGACTGCAATGGGGCTTCCACTGTAAGCCAGCCATCTTGGACCCACCGCAAGTGGTCCATAGCCTATGCCTCCAGAACCAGGACAGCTCATGACTATAGGATTAGTAAGTAAAGTATATTCTCTTTCTAATGTTGTAGCATTGAAACAGTGTATCTGCAAAACAAGGATTTTCCATTAACATTCCAAGAAAGCAGGTGCTAAAGGTGATTGATATGGAAAAAATAAATAAAATGTATACCTGAGTGGATTGAGAAACGGCAACTATTCGAGGACTGCACCTTACAGAATAAACAACTGATCTAAACTTAAGTACGTGAACATATGACTGGGATTTCATAGAATAAAACTGAACAGTAGTTGGCAGATAGTTTCCATTCACTTGGTCATGGGAATTCGAAGTGCTCCAATTCCCATCCTGAACATTGATGCCATCAGCAAAGAACCCATCAGTACAAACTACCAACAGCGGGCGGCTATTTGCAAACTTGTCTTCTGATCTCTTTGATCCGACTGGATTTGGTACCCCTTGCATGAAAGAAACAGGACCATCATGTCTGGAAACTATGTCGTGGACATTATTTGATTCATCAACATGCCACACTTGGAAGCCAAAGCGATAGCCTAGAAGAAGTACTCGTTGAATGATTTCACCCTCACCCTCCAACTTGTCAAACCCAGCCCAGATAACCTATATAAATTAATTGAAATGAGTCCTCATTACAAACAACAAATTGCAAAAAAGGTGAAAATAGAATGTAAGTATCAAAGAAAGGAAGGAACAAGAAATCAAATTAACAGATCCAGCTTTGCTAAGAAAATGGTACATCAAGAACTTGAACATCAGAGTGAAATCAACTGCTAAGACCTAATTTATAAGTTTATACGAAAAAATGTTACACTGTATACGTAAGTCTACAAAAGAAAACCAAGGCCTGTCATATTCAGTTTAGCTGATCATTTCAAACAATTTAAATTAATGAAAATTAATAGGGATGTCTGTAATTAGGTACAACAATTTGGAGCTATAAAATATTTAAATGTCTTAAAGACCGATATTCAAGTGACCATGCCAAATCCAGGTCAAATGGATGCCTTCCTAAGAGCTTAACATACCAATATTTAACGCATAAAATTGGCCATGTGGCACACACTTGCTTGTGTTAAAAAAAAATCGCTATTCTTTAATACACGCAATGCTGAAAGCCTCAAACCCAAATTTCCTATGTATATAGTGAAATGAACAAATCTTAACTAACAATGAAAGCTAAAAACTTCCATACCATCAAAGAGAACTAGACTAGTGGCAAGGTAATTAGCAGGCCATGAGATAGAAACAAAAAATGAACCACAAACACCAATTGTTCCGATATTTTAGTCATTAAGAAACCTGTACATTCAAAGTTACAAAACACATTACAGTATTACATTATTTTCTTTAAATACAGCTGGCATCTGAATCTAGCATTTTCGAAACATTCTGAACTGCAAAACATCTTAAAGATAAACTAGAATGCATATGCATGCTCAAGAACTTGAAGTTGCAAACTCCACCTAGCAAGTGCACTATGCTGGCCTTTTCTCATCCCCAAAATAATTTGCACATTAATCATAAATTTCTCTTAAAAAATTGCTCTGTGCCCCCAGAACCTAAAAAACTTCCATGCAACAAATTGAAGCAGAAAAATTAGTACTCAACTAATAATTATTAAAAAAGAACTAAGAAACCAATACTGGTGACTATGCCTCATATACTTTTTTTGGTACTACTAAGGGTATCCCTCACCTATTTGGGTAAGGAACTAATCCCTCACGAGGCTCGTGGCTGCCCCTCCCAACAAGTGTCGCTCCCAGTAATCGAACCGTTGACCTTGGGGATCCGGTGGGGCCTTACACCACTTGACCAACGCCTTGTTGGTCTATGCCTCATATACTAAGTATGAAGTATGAACTACCAGGGTAATAGTAACTATGATGAATTTGATCTCTACAAATTATCCTCAAAAGTTCAAAGAAACATTAAGTGTTCATTGAGATATGCAATCAGATTTTAATTCTGTGATGAAATCAAACAACTAATTAGACATCATATGTTAATGGCCTAAATATGTAAAGTACCGAAGATATTCAAATTTAAATTTAACACATGGCACATTTATGTAAAACTATTCAGACATACATGATCATTGTCATCATCGTCATCATCCTTATCAACAATGGACGAAGCAACCGATGCAGCAGAGCGTGCAACAGTGGAAGCACCGGAGGAAACAATCCTAAGGTAGCTGGATATGGTGCGAAACGAGTTCGGAATAAAACCATTGGTTCTCCCACCACTACTACCCTGATGAAGAAGCTGTTGTTGTTTCTGTCCATCATTCTTCATTCTCATAACCACAACAGAAAAATCACCAATTCTCCAAATTCACCTTCAATCATAAGTTCATAACCCCCTAATATGTTCCCCGATCAATCCAACTCTTCAGCCCCTTCCACCATGAACAACAAAGAAATTCACACAAATCTCTCCATCTCCTTCACAAAACATCCAAATTTCAATTACTTCAACAAAAATCACAATCACCCCAAATCATACATCTTTTTGAATGCCCCAAATTCTTCATCCTTTTATTCAATTTTTATTTGAAAGCATCTCCTTCGAAAACCTTCCAAATTTCAATCACACCAACAAAATTCACAACCAACCCAAATAAAAAACACCTTGAGTTCCCCAAATTCTCCTCCTTTTTTTTTCAATTTTTGTTTGAAATCACAAAGAAACCCACCAAACTACAACAAAAAAAACCGGTTTGGGGAAGATCAATGATTGACTTTTGTCTTCTAGCTTAAAAATTAATTTTTTCCTAGTACCCACAAATGAAATAATATACAATTCAACAATTTACAGAAAAAATTGAAACTTTTTTGGTCTATGGTTGCTTCTGGTTTTAGGATTCACCAAAAGAGAAGAAAGGAAGATATAAGAGGAGAGAGAAAGTTGGAATAGTTGAATTGGATAAGAGAAGAAGGAAAATGAGGAAAAATGAAAAGCAAATAGAGTTTCGTTCACGTCTCTATAATGTTCTGTAAAAAATCTTCTGTTTTTGTGGAAAGCATTGTGGTTGGGTTATGTGTATTGAAAAGTGGAGTTATTGCTGATAGTAATAATATACAGTTCAACAACAAAGTAATAACCTCGTTGGCTTACCTCTCTGTCTCAACTTTACATATTCATCATGCTCTTGTGTCCATTGTCAAACACTGTCTACCTGTTTTTATTTTCTCTTCTCTGTTTCTCTAATTCCATAATAGAATGGAAAACGGTTGCTCTATTAGTGTAATGTCTATTAGATAGACCGATAAAAAGTAAAATATTTTTTCATGAGATAATTTAATCAATAGTAAAAAAATATGATATGTGTACTATTTTCATTAGTTTTAGAAATATTTTTATAAAAACTGGTTAAATAAAATACATATCATAATTTTAATGGTTTGAGGAAATAAAATAATTTATTCTCTAAATTAAAGGATAAATATCAATAGTACGATCACTCAGAATAAAACTTACTTGGAGGACAACTATACACTTTAAAGATGATTAATTTCTTAATTATAGGATGAGAGTTACCTTAATAATATTATAATATAAAATACTCTTACAATTTTATTAAATTATTTTCTAAATGTGCTTATTTATGGCTACTCAAAAGATGTGTTTATGATCGCATTTTATGTATTAGTGTTTTTTATTTCATCTGTAACTTATTATAATTAGTCAAAAAATATAGTTATATATAATTTTTTATTTAAATAACTATTTTTCCATGATAAGTGATATATGAAGTGGCATAATATAATATAAAAGCGGGATGATAAATCTACTTGCAACATCCATGTCCATCTTCATAATATTATATGAGTGTAATATATA
>NC_032018.1:13129207-13142496 GCF_001865875.1 Lupinus angustifolius
ATATATATATATTTATTGTCAGTATAAAAATTTATACATGCTCAATGCATCATCCACATATTACTTTTTTGAAGAGTCAATGGTGATTACTAATGAGTAGTGAATGTAAAACCCTGAAAATCATTTCATAATTACTATATTTAATATCTTGGAAATGGGTAAAAAACTTGTATGTAACATATAACTCAAAAATCATTTTTTCCATTTTATCTATTCTCTTTCAATACGTCACATTCTCAAACCTTTGCGGAAATAATTTCTTAATAATTAAAATGTAATTGAACGAAACACAATTCTTTTCTAAATACTTCTCATTAATCAATTCTTGAATTTGTAATACGTACATCATGGTTTACAAAATACAAGGTGAAGTCTATTCTTCACCCCTAACAAAGACTAAAAATATAAATAAAAATAAAATAATATAGGGGGCGTTAGCGTTGCAAAAGTATCCTACACAGGTTCCCTATCAAAAGAAAGAAAGGAGCTCCTAGACTGGTAGTGCACTGGAAACCTCACTTGGGTCTTCCTTGATCTCCGAGTCTGAAGATATCTCTATAACCTCCACTAAATCCTCTATGCAAATTAACTCTACAAAGTCATCGTCCTCGTCCTCCACCACCTCATCTGCTGCCCAATCCATCGAAGGGTCTGGGGTGTACCCCCTAGGCCCCGATGAAGTAGTCATGCCTGCTCTTTCCATCCCTCTTGGTGTTGAGTCAATAGATGAGAATCTCGGTTGGGCCCAAGTCATGACAACCTCCGATCTGCCTCGTGCCCCAACTAGTGCGGATGGACCAGCAGGTACGAGCCTTCTCTCTGGTAGGGTGAACGATGCTTCCCAGACTGAATAATGTGTTGGGAGATGCAACACAGAGTCATCACATACGAGATCTAATTTTAGGTCGCAAGGACTAGTGTAGGTGTATTTGTTTCCTTCAACGCTTCATGCCCCCTCCTGGGACATGGTAAAGCGGTAGCCTCTGATCATCGTCGATCTGTCCATCTAAACATGGATGTATACGATTACACCAGAAAGAAAGAGAAGGAGTAAAACATCTAATGAAAAACTTATCATTGATCGCACCAAAACTTATTCCTCGCAAGGATATATATATGATCGATGTGTTCCAACGGAACTGTCCATTTCAGGATTGGAAATAACCGAGAGTACATGTCCTATAACAAGCCGATTTGATCGCACCAAATCTTATTCCTCGCAAAGATATATATATATATATATGATCGATCTGTTCCAACAAAACTGTCCATTTCAGGACAATGTCGTATCAAACACTTTATGGGCATCCTTCTCATCGATCCTGATTGCAAAGAGGGGTTGTCAAAGATCGTCTAGTTTGCGTTGTAAGTACTGTCCGATCCAACAGAATACCTCATGTAGAAATACACGGGACTCGCCTCACCTAGACTCTCCCTCAAGACTTTGTTGACAAATCACGACCATCACCGTCCCTCTCAACATCTTGGGGCTCATTCGTCTCCCATAAATTTCCTCCCCACTATTTCATTATTCACAATGAATATGCACACTAACCGAAGTTAGTAAATTAAATTTTTTAATCCATCTTTTATAATGATCTGCCCATCCTAAGACATCTTCCATTGGGAATGCTTCTAGTGGGACCTGATCTTAACATTTAAACCACAAAGAATAAACCTCAGCACCACTATGAACCATCGCTGAATCATCCTGGACGGCTCTCAAGTCAAGCCTCTTATGGTCAGATGATCTCGTTGTGTGGGCACAATATAACACTTGCGAGCCTCGTCCTCAATTCTTTACATACATCACTTTATATATGACAACTCTTCTTTGTATCATTTCCAAGAATTTCATATAATTATTTATCTTTACAAAATTTACTTATTGAAAGAACATTATCTCCAATAAAGGTGTTTTAGGTTTTATTAAATAGGATTGGAAGTGGATGAATTCTTGATGGTAAAAATGTCATTAGACTCTCGCACATGTGAGAGTTATCGTTCAGACGGCTTAAGAAGTCTTGTTTGTATAGAGCCTTCTCGCTCAAGTGAGAGATGTCTTGCTCAAGTGAGGGAATCACCATTTTTATAAGGCACCTATGGCTCAAGCGAGAGCTGTCTCGCTTAAGCAAGAAAACAACCAATTTTCTTTGTGCATATTTCAGCTCAAGCGAGAGCTGTCTCGCCCAAGCTAGAAAACTCGTTTTCTCTGGACACTTCTCCCTCAAGCGAGATTTGTCTTGCTCAAGCGAGAAAGGCCTGAAACTTAGTTAAATTTCTTTTCTCAATGAAAAGTTTTCGCATTTAGGTTCTAACCGGTTTGACCGCTTATACCGTCCGGTTGGACTGGACACTGTCATAATATTATATGCAATTACATATTATATAATTAATTAAAATGAGTTAATATGAATTAACAAACTTATCAATATTATGTTTTCATAATGCATATACATATAAATTAAAACAAAAATGCTTCAAATAAGATTAAGTCTTATATAATTAGAATTAAAAATCAAAACACAACTATCTCATATAGAGATTAAATATTCTAATTCATCCAAGTATCATTGTCTCCAATTAGGTTTTACTGTTTTAGACTTTTAGTCTTTTAGTTTTTAGGTTTTTTCTATTTGCTTATTTTAAAAAAATTGTTTTAATTTTTAAGGGGTAGTTGGCCTGCTCATATTAATATAACGGGTTAACCCGGATACATTAATTTGTAGAACAATTAGAAAATTATTGTACATTAATTTGTTTAAAGCAAACCTTCATCATCCTTTGTTAAATCATATATTGGATTTGACAAGTCATGATAGAACATTTTTTCTATTTCATCATAATCAATCAATGTAGTTTCTTCTTCTTCTTCAGTAATCCAAAACTCAATGTTCTCTATACTCTCATAGTCAACCGGATCAAGTACTCTTCTTTTATTAATGGCCCTAAAATTCCAACAATTATGAAGTTATGATATTATCAATACAAAACAGAAGTTACATAATTATAGTGCACATAAACTTAATTAAAAACAAACCTATTTTTCAAACCCAAGTTATAGTGCACATAGACTAGATCATTCAATCTTTTATGTTCCAGTTTATTCCTCTTCGTTGTGTGTATTCTTTCAAATACACTCCAATTTCTTTCACAACCAGAAGAAGATGTTGTTTGGCTCAAAATCTGAATAGCTAATTGGGATACCATAGGAGCACTAAATCCAAATTGTGACCACCATTGATCTAAAAAATATCACAAAAAAATAGTATGCTATTAAAGTATTACCAAACTTCACAAAAGACATAACAAAAGATTAGTTTACACATTCATATGGATTCATATTGATCTAAAAAACATAACAAAAGATTAGTATGGTATTAGTGTATTAAACTATTACATAATATTTTAATAAACTTAAAATATAAAAATTAAAACCTTACCTGGTCGTAAGTGTTTAACTGTTTCAATTGCCATTGTATTGCCAAAACTCCCAACTTTGTCATGATAGATGCAACCTTGTTTGAAAAACTCAGTTTTGCGAGTGGTAACTTTTGCTTGTAAAACATCAAGCCAACCTTGTTGAACCTCTGGTTTGATACAAAAGTTATCCTTATCATAATAGAATGCTGGATTCCGAAAGTAGGCTGCACAATATAATTTTGTTCGGAGTTGTTTATCCCATCTTTGCTTTATAACTCTTGTATAAGGCTTATACAAGGACTTTTTATTCATGAACACACTCTTAATTGTTTTTCTTGCTCTACGCATCCCGTCATACACATAAGGTAGAGAAGGTCTATCATCAGCATCAACAATTCTTAACAAGCAAATTAGTGGAGCCACAATATTGACAAAAATTGCACAATCATTCCAAAACCTATTATCCATCACAACCTCCACAAATCTGTTTGCTTTCCGATCCCGGTAATATCTAGAATCAATGAAATCTTTACTAGTGACCAAAGCTTGCAAATCATGTTTGTGCTCATGAATGCTTTTTAGTGCAATGAAGGTTGTTGTAAAACGAGTTGCCCCAGGATGTATGATTTCTTTCCATCCTCGTCTTTTCCTTAACCATGCCAACAAAAATCCATGATTGTACATAAACTTTGTTATATCAGATGCACTTTTAGCTAAGGTACTCATTTAACATAGCTCCTGCAGCACAAAGAGACCAATAGATACTCATTTAACACTTTTAGACAATATGCAGCACAAAGAGACCAATAGATAGATGAAAACTTCTCATTTAACATAGCTCCTGCAGCTTTATAATTTGCAGCATTATCCGTAACCAAATGCACAACATTGTTTACTCCAACAAACTCAACTAACTCAATAAACAAATTACAAAGTGTTCTAGCATCTTTAACAACATCAGATGCGTCAACAGATCTCACAAAATTTATTCCTTTTGGAGAATGGACAAGACAATTGATAAGTTGTCTATTTCTTTGGTCTTGCCAACCATCAGCCATAATGGTGCAACCAGTTTCTTTCCAAAAATTCCCAAAGTTCGCAACTAACAACTCGACATCCTTCTTCATTTAATGCAACAAATTGGATCTAATAGCATAATAACTAGGACCTTTATAACCAGAACTAATTACCGCAATTACATCTATCATAGGTTGATAGTAAAATGAATTTGTACAATTAAATGGAATGCAACAATCATAAAAGAATCGAGCAACTGCCAAATCAGCCTTATGAATAGCATCTTTACCTGCAAAGCCCATTCTAATTGAGGGTTGAGCTCCTGGAGTAGTTCTTGGGGCATAGAAATTGTTGATACTATTATTTGATCTTTTATTTGATGTTTCTGTTCCTTTACCCTTGGTTGTAGTCCTTTAGTCGGTATTGGTGTAATCATATTTCCTTCACGTTGTACAACATTTTCCTCATATGGATCTTCTTCCCCTTGATTTTGATTAGTCCCTCTTTTTCTACTACCACTAACTTGATTCAAGTGTTCTCTTAGTCGATGCTTAACATCAAAAGGGACTGAAAGACAAGGTAGAACATCTCCCTTTTCTCCCGCAAGATGTTGTTTAATTCGATGTATTCCTCCGCCTTTGTAACATTTTGAGCAATACAAATATTTTATGGTTCTCTTTCCTTCCGCGTCTTGTAGTAATTGACAATAATCCCATGTTGGGTCTGATTTTGCTCTAACAGACTGAGTACTAGGAGCTAATGCTTGAGTTATATTTGGAGAACTTGCAGATGATGTCATATCTAAATTTAAATATATACGCAAAGAATATAAGACATTTAAAAAAATTAAGTACAACATCTAATTTGCATAAACTAAGAAACTAACAAAATAAATTATTAATTCGGTGCATTAGTAATTTTCAGTGCACTAATAGAAGTTATAGAACAATAAAATGATAAAAGTCACAAAACCATGAACTAATAAAATAATAATTTGTGACAATATGCAGTTATGCACTACACTAATAAACTAAGAAAAGCCATTGACATAATTTGTAGTGCATAGACTAACGTGACAGTGCAGTGCAGTGCATAAGCTAAACAATAAAGACTAAAGAGTAATAAATTAGGCACAAAGTGACAAAACCATAAACACATAAAGTAATAATTTAATCACATGATTCAATAAGTCTCACAAAGTGACAAAACCATAAACTAAAGTGTAATAGGAAATTCCCCTGGACAAATAAATCCCACAAAAGTGCAAAACCATAAAAAAACATACTTTGTGCAGTTCACTACAATGAGAGAAGTGAAGATAGAAGATAATGGAACTATGGAAGATAATGCTATAGAAAAAAATGTTCTTCACTGCTTTGTTGCTGTAGATGGAATTAGGTTTTATTGTTTTAGACTTTTAGTCTTTTAGTTTTTAGGTTTTTTGTATTTGCTTATTTTAAAAATTTTGTTTTAACTTTTAAGGGGTAGTTGGCCCGCTCGTTTTAATATAACGGGTTAAGCCGGGTTAACCCGGTCCAACCCGGTTGGACCGAATTATTTACGGTCCAAAACGGCTCCATATGGGGAACGACTTATTGGCCAAAACGAGGTCGTTATGGTTGTCGGGCGACGGTTGGACCGGTCGGACCATCTGGTCCATGCCGGTTCCAACAACACTGATTTTGACTATAAATAATATTTCGAAGCCAAGGGAGAAATCAGAATTTGATTCCAAGTTATGGAACTCAAAAACTGGGCGAAAACTCGATAAAACGACCCGAAATCGTCTCGAAAACTTTTATTCTCCAAAAATCTTGAACAAATAGGGGAAACAAGAATATTATAATACAAGACTAAAACTAAACTGAGGTTTAGCCTTAAACATTACTGATTAATTTCTATAATTAATTTATTAACAACTAATTACTTAATTAAACGTGCTCGGAAAAACACGATGTTACAATCCTCCCCAACTTATAAACACGTGCTCGGAAAAACGTCCTTGAAAATTAAACGTACCTTCTAAGAAAACAGACGAGGAAATGATTTCTTCATGCCACTTTCGACCTCCCAAGTAGCATATTCTCCATTCGTCTGACTCCAAATCACCTTAACTAAGGCGATTTCCTTGCCTCATGGAGTTTTCACACTCCGATCGATAATTCTCAACGGAAAAGTCTCGAAAGTGAGATTATCCTTTAGCTGGACTGAGTCAGGTTCAATGACATGTGATGGATCACTAATGTATTTTCTAAGTTGGGACACATGGAAGACATTATGTAGGTTTGACAGCAAAGGGGGCCAGACTATTTAGTAAGCTACCGGTCTGACTTTTCTAATGATTTGGTATGGTCCTATGAACCTAGAGGTAAGCTTACGAGATTTAAGCACTCTATCAATACCAGTTGTTGGAACCACCCTTATAAACACATGATCTCCTTCTTCGAAGCTTAGAGAGGTTCTTCTCCTGTCATAATAACTCTTCTGTCTACTTTGTGCAGTCTTCATGTTTTCCCTTATCATTTTAATTATCTTCGTCGTCTGTTGAACCACATCAGGTCCTAACACTAGATTCTCTCTCGTCTCAAACCAACATAGGGGTTTTCTACACTTTCTGCCATAGAGAGCTTCGTATGGCGCCATTCCGATACTAGAATGAAAACTATTGTTGTAGGTGAACTCAATAAAATGTAGGTAGTCAGCCCAGCTTCCCGAATGCTCCAACACGCAAGCTCTAAAAAGATATTCCAATGATTGAATGGTCTTTTCTGATTGGCTATTAGTCTCTGGATAGTAGAGTGAACTCATACTCAACTGGGTACCTAAAGCTGTTTGCAAACCATTCCAGAACTTCAAGGTGAAGCACAGGTCTCTATCCGAGATGATATTTGTAGGAATACCATGCAATCGGACAATCTCCTTAATGTACAACTCTGCTAGTTTCTCCAAAAAGTACTTTATGTTGATTGGTAGAAAGTGAGTTGTCTTCATCAAACGATCCACTATTACCCAAACAACATTGTATCCCTTCTGAGTTCGTGGAAAACCGCTCACGAAGTCCATTGCAATGCTATCCCATTTCCAAAATGGGATATTCAAGGGTTGAAGTTCTCCATCGGGTTGCTTGTGCTCAATTTTCGCTTTTTGGCACACCAAACAGCGTGACACCTACTATGCTACATCCTTCTTCATACCAGACCACCAAAACATCTTCTTTAGGTCCTGATACATCTTGGTAACTCCAGGATGAATACCTAGCTTGCTTTTATGAGCTTCGTCCAAGATTTACATTCTTAAATCGGGATCTCTTGGCTCGCAGACTCGATTCTTGCATTTAAGTACTCCGCCGATTCCTTCCTGAAATTTCGGAGCTTTTCCTTCAGCCAACAAGACTCTCTTCTCTTGTAGTTCTGGATTCGAATCTTGCACACCCTTCATTTGTTCCAGAAACTCATTCGTTACGGTAAGCATACCTAAAGTCAAACTTTTAGGTCTTACTTGAACCGCGAGACTTAAATCCTTGAAATCCTCTATCAATCCCATTTCTCTAACCATCATGGTTGTCATATGCAGAGACTTTCTACGCAAGGCATCAGTCACCATGTTAGCTTTTCTGGGGTGGTACTAAAGATCAAAATCGTAGTCCTTGATGAATTCCATCCATCGTCTTTGCCTCATGTTCAGTTCCTTCTGGTCGAACAGATACTTCAAGCTTTTATGGTCACTGAAAAATTCGAATCTTATGCCATACAGATGATGTCTCCATATCTTGAGAGCAAACACGATTGCAGCTAGTTCCAAATCGTGCGTTGGGTAGTTCTGCTAATGTGTTTTCAACTAACTTAACGCATAAGCCACTACTTTCTTTTGTTGTATCAACATGCAACCTAAACCTTGCTTTGATGCGTCGCAATACACGTTGAAGTTTTCGTTTGGGTCTGGCAAAACCAACACAGGCGCTATGGTCAACCTTCTCTTCAATTCTTGAAAGTTTGCTTCACACTTCGTCATCCAGACAAATGCTTTGTTTTTCCTCGTTAGCGTAGTTAGCAGCAAGGCTAACTTCGAAAATCCTTCGATAAATTTTCGATAATACCCCGCTAATCCAAGAAAGCTTCTAATCTCTGTCACCAACTTTGGAGAATTCCATTCCATTATTGTCTCCACTTTCGTGGGATCTACGATGATCCCTCATTTCGATATCGCGTGACTGAGACAATTCACCGACTCTAACCAAAACTCACACTTTGACAGTTTGGCATGGAGTTGATTGTCCTTCAAAATTTGCAACACCACTTGCAGATGCTCGACATGTTCGTCTTGATTTTTTTGAATAAATCAGGATATCATCGATGAAATTATGTTCATATAATCCTTGAGCACTGTAGGAGCGTTGGACACACCAAATGACATTACAAGGTATTCGTAATGGCCATAATACGTCCAAGAAGTTGTCTTCGGAATGTCTTTCGACTTTACGCGTATTTGATGATACCCAGATCGATGATCGATCTTTGAAAACACAGTAACTCCTCCTACTGGTCCATCAAGTCATCAATCCTTGGCCACATGTACTTTTTCTTGATAGTCGCCTTGTTCAATTGTCAGTAGTTGGTACACAACCGCATACTACCATCTTTCTTCTTCACAAATAAAACAAGAGCACCCCACAGAGAAACACTCGGCCTGACGAACTGTTTCTGTAGTAGGTCCTCCAATTGTTTCTTCAATTCAGTTAACTTTAACGGTGCCATCCTATAAGGAGCTATAGAGATTGGTCCAGTTCCAGGAACTAGATCAATGGTGAACTCTATCTCCCTTACCGGGGGTAAGCTAGGAATATCGTTCGGAAAAACTTCAGAGAAATTCCGAACCACTAATGTACTTTGAATTTCTCCTCCTTCTTTCTTCTCCAACGACGCTAACAACATGTACACTTGGGCTCCATCCTTCAAGAACTTCTCCATTTGATTGGCAGTTGTGCTTTTGGTTTCATAACGAGGTGTTGTTGGGTCTTTAGGGTTGCTAAAGTTTACCGTTTTGTTGAAACAGTTCAAGAGAACGTGGTTATTGGATAGTCAGTCCATTCCTAAGATGATATCTAATTGGGATAAAGGTAGACATATCGGGTCTACTAGGAAAGTTCTATTTTCTAATACTATAGGACATTGTGAACATATAGTTGAAACTACGACGGGTTCGTTTGTGGGCGTTGACACGACTAGATCATAAGGTAAGAAAACTATAGGTAATTCTAATCGGTTAACAACATCATGGGATATAAATGAATGGGTTGCACCCGAATCAAATAGTACAGATATGGAAATCTCATTAACAAGACATGTACCTTGAATGATATCTTCATCCTCCTTGATCTCAGCTCCGCTCATGGTGAACACTCTTCCCTGGGCGTGAGGTCTGGCCGCCCGAACAACATTCTCTCCTTCCTTCTTCAGCTTAGGGCACACTGGCTTGATGCGTCCAGGTTGGTTGCAATGATAGCAAATAGGACAGTTGACACCAAAATTCTTTCCTTTGCACTTCGAGCACCAAGTTGGTGAGTTGTTGTTGGAGTTCCCAGCTTGAGAACCCTGATTATTATTGTTGCTCTTGTGGTTGTTGTAGTTGTTTTGTGGTCAGAGTGACTTTTGTTGATTTCCATATGGAAATCCATAAGGTTTCTTGTTGTGGTGGAAAGGCTTCCCTCTGCCACGATTCGGTCCAAAATTCCTCTGAGGTCTGTAGCAATTTCCTTGAGGCATGGCACTCTTGAGTGCGACATTCCTTGCCTTCACACTCTCCTCATAGATCCTGCATTTGTTGACCAGAGTTGGAAAATATGGTATTTGTTGATGAACAAACATCACCTTCAAATCTTGTCTACGTCCCTCTTCAAACTTGGCACACTTAGGCCTTTCATTTCCCACTTGATTATAGTGTTGGGCATACCTCACCAAATCTTCAAACATTGCAGCATACTCCCTAACTGACATGTTCCTCTACTGCAGATGCAAGAATTCCATTTATTTCTTCGTCTTCATGTCCTCCGGAAAGTACTTCTGTAGAAACATATCATTGAAAGTTGCCCACTTGACATCTTGATGTTCATGTTCCATCTGGCGTTGAGTGAACTCCCACCAGTTCTGCTTCCTTCGACAACATGTAGGTCGCATAAGTGACCTTCTAGTCCTTGGTGCACATCAGTGCCCAGAAAATCCTCTCCAACTCTTGGATCTAGTTGGTAGCAGCATCTGGTGCAAATCCTCCTTCAAACATAGGCGGGTTGTGATGACAAAACTCGTCCAAACCCTTGTATAGAGCGGGTCATTGGGGTTGTTGTTGTTGCTAATTCAGTTGATGCAAGTTAGTATTCACATTCTGAATCGCCACCGTCATGACAGCCATGAAATCCAAATTTTCAGTTCCACGTCCAACCATCTTAAATCTGAGAACAACAGATTTATATACGTTACTCCTCTAATCGTAAGTACACAAAATTCAGTCTTCAAACAAAAATCATGATCAAACAATCGCACAAAGTCACACAAGAAAGCATGTAAGGTCATGCCCAGTTCGGATAGGATTGAACAACTCTAATACCACTTAATGTAACGACCCAAAAATCATTTCATCATTACTATATTTAATCTCTTGGAAAAATGGTTAAATTTTTTTATGTAACATATTACTTACAAATCATGTTTTTCCATTTTATCTATTCTCTTTCAAGACGTCACATTCTCAAACATTTGCGGAAATAATTTCTTAATACTTAAAATGTAATTGAACGAAACACAATTATTTTCTGAATACTTCTCATTAATCAATTCTTGAATTTGTAATGCGTACGTGATGGTTTAAAAAACACAAGGCAGAGTATATTCTTCGCCCCTAATAAAGACTAAAAATACAAATAAAAATAAAATAATGTCGGGGGCGTTGGCATTACAAAAGTACCCTACACACGTTCCCTATCAAAAGAAAGAAATGAGCTCCTAGACCGGTGGTGCACTAGAAACCTCACTCGGGTCTTCGTCGATCTCCGAGTCTGAAGATATCTCTATAACCTCCACTGAATCCTCTATGCAAATTAAATCTACACGATCATCGTCCTCGTCCTCCACCATCTCATCTGTTGCTCAATCCATCGAAGGGTCCAAGGTGTACCCCTAGGCCTCGATGAAGTAGCCATGCCTGCTATTTCCGTCCCTCTTGGCATTGAGTCAGTATATGAGAATCTCGGTTGGGGCCAGGTCCTAATAACCTCCAATGTGCCTCGTGCCTCAGCTGGTGCGGATGGACCGGCATGTATGGGCCTTCGCTCTAGTAGGGTGAATGATGCTTCCCGAACTGCGTAATGTGCTAAGAAATGCAACATAGAGGCATCACATTCGAGATCCAATTCTAGGTCATAGGGACTAGTGTAGGTGTATCTGTTACCTTCAACGCTCCATGTCCCCTCCTAGGACATGGTAAAGCGGTAGCCCCTGATCATTGCCGATCTGTCTATCTAAACATGAATGTATGCGAGTACACCAGAAAGAAAGAGAGGGAGTAAAACATCTAATGAAAAACTTATCATTGACATCGCGGAATTACACAGAATATCACCCCAAGACAAAGAACAAGTACATATATATCATATGATCATACACGCATGTATTAATGATGAATGAAGTATAAAACTTATGATTTTACAATCAATATCGATAAATACCATGTATGCATGTTATGAATACGTCCACCATCCTTACATTATTATCCTCTCAAGAACTATTCGGAAATAACCGAGAATATAGGTCTCATAACAAGCCGATTTGATCACACCAAAACTTATTCCTCGCAGGGATATACATATATATATATATGATCGATCTGTTCCAACAGAACTGTCCATTTCAGGATGGTGTCGTATCAAACACTTTATGGGCATCCCTCTCATCGACCTTGATTGCAAAGAGAGGTTGTCAGATATCATCTAGTTTGCACTGTGAGCACTGTCCGATCCAATAGAATACCTCATCCAGAAATACACGGGACTCGTCTCACCTAGACTCTCCCTCAAGACTTTGCTGACAAATCACCGTCATCGCCGTCCCTCTCAACATCTCGAGTCTCGTTCGTCTCCCATAAATTTCCTCTCCACTACTTCATTATTCATAATGAATATGTACACTAACCGAAGTTAGCAAATTAAATTTTTTAATCCATCCTTTATAACGTTCTGCCCATCATAAAACATCTCCCATCAAGAATGCTTCTAGTGGGACCCGATCTTAACATTTAAACCAAAGAGAGTAAACCTCAGCACCACTATGAACCATTGTTGAATCACCCTGGACGTTTATCAAGCTAAGCCTCTTACGGTTAGACGATGTCGCTGCGTGAGCATAATATAACACTTGCGGGCCTCGTCCTTAACCATGCAATTCTTTACATACATCACTTTAGTATGACAACTCTTCTTTGTATCATTTCCAAGAATTTCATATAAGTATTCATCTTTACAACATTTACTTATTGAAAGAACATTATCTCCAATAAATATGTTTTAGGTTTTATTGAATAGGATTGGAAGTGAATCAATTCTTGATGGCAAAAATGCCATTAGACTCTCGGGTATGTGAGAGTTATCGTTTAGATGACTTAAGAAGTCTTGTCTGTATGGAGCTTTCTCGCTCAAGCGAGATTTGTCTTACTCAAGCGAAGGAATCACCATTTTTATAAGGCATCTGTGGCTCAAGCGAGAGCTGTCTCGCTTAAGCAAGAAAACAACCAGTTTTCTTTGTGCATATTTCAGCTCAGGTGAGAGCTATCTCGCCCAAGCGAGAAAACCTGTTTTCTCTAGA
>NC_032018.1:13142596-13155961 GCF_001865875.1 Lupinus angustifolius
TTTCTCATTTATAACACATGTTTTTAAGTCCTGAATTTAACAATTATCTCATACACATAATTCTTAGAACAGTTATTCGAGCAATATTAAACAAGAATAATCATGGCATCTTCATACATAAACATAACATAACATAATTCAGCATAAGAAATATTGATGTACTTAATCCAAACAAAACATACAATTGATTAAGTACAACCTTTCTTAATACCCAAGACAACTCCAAACTTGTGAGGGAGTTTGGAGGTCCTGAAGCATATTCGGACACCACTGTGTCACGATGTTTTCTCCCTCACCTGAGTGTGTCGTGCAGATTGTTTCCTCGATTCCAGGTGAGCTTAATTCGTCGGGTCTCTTCTTGAACTCTTCATCACGACAAAATCAAAATAACGGTAATTAGGTCACTTTGATAATTATTATTCTTACGAAATAACATTTTACGCGAAAATAAAACTTCCGATCTAAAATTAACTTAATCGCTTTCATCCATCCAATTCAAGGTTTAGCCTAAAACATTACCGATTAATTTCTATAACTAATTCATTAACAACTAATTACTTAATTAAACGTGCTCAAAAAAATTTGGTGTTAGAGTGAGTAATACAATGATAATTATAAAATTTTATATTATTAGTTTATAAATTTTTTTCTCGTATTATTATATTATAAAAGTTGTTACTATAGTATATCCTTCTATTAATCACCTTATAAATCACAACTTATATATACTCTACACAATTTGATGAAAGCTTGCACTTTTGAATTGAACTTTTTGGTATTTGAAACTTTTGTTTAGTTTCAGCCCCAAATTCAATGCCTTAGGTCTTTTTTACCTAACGTGCTCTGATGATCACTTGATGACAACCTCTAGATCAATTGTCTTGTTTTAGGATCATTTCTTGTGAAAGTCCTAACTTTGAATGGTTTTTAGA
This sequence comes from Lupinus angustifolius, assembly GCF_001865875.1. Lineage (NCBI taxonomy): Eukaryota > Viridiplantae > Streptophyta > Magnoliopsida > Fabales > Fabaceae > Lupinus > Lupinus angustifolius. Next base: position 13,143,529 of record NC_032018.1, read on the forward strand.
TGCAAGTTACTTCTTTGGTTCATATGTAATGTAATGGTGTTTAGGTTTAGGGTAATTTTGATCATAGTTTGTGTTAAGATGGGAGTTAGGGTTAACAGATCTAGGTCAAGTAATTGGTCACGGTCTAGGGTAATGGTTGGGGTAGGCTCGCGATTTGGGTGTGGAAGTATATGGATTGTGAAATTGAAGTTTGTGAGTGTTTAAGAGTGTGGTAGGGGGATTTGAGGTGGATAGGCACCATAAACATAGAATGTTTAATAAGCCTTGTATGAAGTTCGGCACAAAAGATTGACTCTCTTGATAAGAACAATAAACTTGGCTAAACCAAGAAGCTGAAAGAATACTCACTAACAATGGATAATTCCGATTAAAATCAACTTGTTTTATTCATAAGTGTTCATGGGATACATATAGGCGGCAAGCTCTTGGCTTCCATGGAGAAATAATTATTCAAATTGAAATGCAAGATAAAAATCCTATCTAATCTATCTAAGACTCAACCGAATGAGATTTGATTAAGTCTTCTTATCATCACACAACTCTCTTTGAAATTGGAAGGTGTTGGTGGAACTTGTTTTGTAGTTGGAACGAGTCAATGAGTTGTTGTTGTTTGAAGATTTTATGTTTTGAATTTGGAATTGTTATCTTCTAATCGTCACGGCAACCATGTGTGTAAAGTGCCTTGTCAAATTTAAACTAGGTTAATCTCCTTGCCAAATAGATGTTGGCCGAAAATAGATTATGATCTCCTTGCCTTGAATAGATTTGATACTCTTATCATTATGAGTCCTTAGTTGAACACACCAAAAAGGAAAATACACATAAACATAGAAAATACTCTCTCCAGAATTCCCAAAGGCATAGCTCGAATAGCTCCATATTCTTATTCTTGTCGCATCTTAATATTGTCTAGCATGTGATGTAGATGGAAAAAAGAAACTTCGAAAAGAAAAGATTGTTGTCAAAGAGAGAAAGAATGTTTCACAGTGCAGTTAATCTCGAGCAAATTAATTTCGTATATGTTTTATGCTACACTATTAACATGGAAATAGTGTAGCAAAAACAATTGTGAATCATTCTTTCTCTATATTTGGCAACAATCTTTTCTTGGCGGAGTTTCTTTTTTTCACCTGCATCTGGTTTTAGAACACCTTGTGACTACGTTTGGATAGACTTCGGGAAAAAGAAAAGGATAAAGGAGGAAAGGGGCAACAAGAATTTCGAGCTATCCCTTTGAAATTCTGTTGTGTTTTTCGCTAGTTTTTTTCCTATGTTTCTGTGTTTTTTTTTGGGGTCCTTTTCTGGTCTCTTCAAATAAAGACCCAGAGGGTGTATTTACAATTGAACAATATTTATGTATACATAGATAAAATAATATTTTTAGAAGAAAAAAAATGAAACTTAAATTTTTTACATTAAAGTAAGAAATTATTTTGAAGAAAATAGTAGTTAATATTGTCACTTATTTATTTTTTTGTTGCCGGCGTGTCTTCCTATTTCTCTTCAGAATATTATGGTTGATGCAGCTATAAAGAATTTGAAAAAGTAGTAACTATAATAAATAATATCATAAATTAATCCACGAAATTACTAATTAATCTTAACCTCATAAAGGCCAAGTTATGGAGATCACGATTGTCTCAACTTCTGTTTTTGGATAGCAAATTTTATATATATTAAGAATATAAGGGATATTCACCAATATACAAATTACATACACCAAAAGTTACGGAGGATAATAACGGGGAAATTAATATAAGTAATGTAGTCTTCAAAACAAAAAGAAAAAATCTCCAACTGTCAATGTTAGTGGTTGATTAGACCTACCCACCAATTCTAAAATCAATAGTCCCACAAATAGGTTGGCAATGAACCAAACCAATTCGATATTTGTTTGAAACTCGATTCATTATTTAGCTTGATAAACTTGGTTCAGGAACCAAATGAACCGAACTTGAGCTTGTTAAATAAACGAGTCGAACTTGAGTTAATATAGTTTGTCTCGTTAACGTATCTAGGACCTAGAGGTAGGGTGTGCGACATATTTAAAAAATTAAAATAGTAAATAAGGATAAAAATATTAATGTCAAATTTACAAATTTTAAATATATTTAATCAAATAAATTACATATTTCACAATTAATCTCTAACTGGTTTCATATTTCAAATTGTTGATTCATTGTTAATATTGTTAAGGATTTTTTTGCTAAATATAAGCCACTGACAGTCATTCATGCATCTTTCATTTAATTACGTAATATATTTTTTACAATTTTCATAGTTGAAAAAACTTTCTACAATTGTATTATTAATTTTAAAAGAAGATAAACTAATAGGTAAACAATGTGTATTCCACTTTCAACCAACTTATCCTAAATATTATTGATTCCTTATGAAGAAGCAAATTCAAAACAATTATACATATCAATGATATAAGTCTCAAGTTGAACAAAATCATTTGAATAAAACTTTGTAAACTCAATAAGTTTTTTTATATCAAATGTAGAGAAGAAATCGACTAGACTCGGATAAGAATAAATACAAAGAAACAAATAAGTATTTATCTCAGAGAAACGATCATAAAGTTCTTTAAGTTGCATATTCATCATATTATAAAATAATTCAACATGCTAATGATTATTTGTTTTTTTTACGAAACATGACATTTACAAAAGAAAATACATTTTGGGTTCATAGAGTTATAAACAATAGTGTAATATTTATGCATTGTCAATATACAAATTTATACACGGTCACTATATCATTCAGACATTCATCATTCATTATGATTACTTTTTGAAGAATGAATGATGATTAAACATGGATAGTGTATGATATAATAATAATGTATAAAACTCATATACTATTAGTGCATTCATTTTTATGTATAAATAATATACATATTTTTTTCAAAAAAATCATTGCACACCCTCACACCAACATAGCATCGTCCCTATATATATATATATAAACTAATGTTTATGTTTATTATAACTCATGAATTATTTTTATATTTATTGTTATTTTATATATAAAAAGAATGTTATATTTATATGTAAAAATTTTGGAGCTTTTTAAAAAAAATAATTAAATATTTAAGTTGTCTAAATGAACTAATTGGAACTGAACCGAACAGTTTGTGAATTTTAACCAAACCGAACTCGAGCTAAAAAAATAACTCGTATCGAACTCGAGTCGAGTTTCGAGCCAAATCAATCCTTATCGAACTGAACCGAGCTGAACTCTGGTTCGACTCGGTTCGACTCATTTTGAGCCCTAACCACAAATATCAAACACTCCTCTATTATAAAATAGTAAGACTTGTATGCGAGTTGTGTTTTGTATAAATAGAAAGAAAATATTGGAAATCATCAAATACATTTGTATAAATGATTCTCAAATCTTTATTTTCTTTAGTCTTTTGTAAAAGTTAACTCTCGAATATACCCTTACTATTATTTTATCAATCATGAACTTATAACCTCAACTACTAATATACATTGGTAAACAAATAATATTTATTTATTAAAATTACATAAAATTTAACTTTAATTACAATAATAAGAACTACATAATGGAAAAATATTTGAAAGTATAAACTATAAAGGGCCTAAACTTCAAAAAATCAAACAGTTTAAGTTAACACTTCCTCTGTCTTACTCCTCCCAAATTGTTGCCAAAAATTCTCCATTAAATCTGGCAATAGTTAGTGATCTTTTAGCCCATTAGAGATACATGTTTTTATTGGTTTGAAAAATCTAAAGCTATTAACTATTTAAATTAATTCATTATTTATTATTAACCCACAAAAGAATTGTATTGTTTTTTGTTAAGTTTTTTTTAACTCATCATTTTAATTATTATTTTCAAGTCAGATCACAATTATATACTGCTATGTACGTGATAATTCACCTAAATAATTCTCCTAATTTGAAACATTTATTGCTAAATTGTTTCCTAAAGGAACTTAATTATTGCATCATATTTAATAGTATGCACGTCAGTGCAGAACCATGATAATTTAAATATATTTTCTGATGTGCTTAGAGCGTATATTAGTTTTCCCATAAAGATAGTTGGTATTATAAAAATACAAGCACACATATATTTATATATATCAAATTTATAAATGAATTAATGATTTAACCTCTATGGATATATTAAAATACGCGGTAGATCACACATTAATAAAATCTTATTTCAATTTAAAATTATGTTAATAAGTACATGTGCTAAGGGTATTTATTGAAATAAATCTAAGCTTTTAGAACGTGAAACGCACCACTTTTTAATTGAAGTTTTCCACTTCTGAATATTTAGCTAATTAATGCTCTAAATATAGTAGTTTACATTTACCCTTAAATTCAAACTTAATACATTTTTCATTAAATTGGATCAAATGAAATGCATATTCAATAATTAAACATAAACATAGGAAGTGATTATAAAAGGGAAATTAATGGAAAATCGTTGCGGTTTCTTCCTATTTCTTTTTACATTAAGTGTACCATTCAGTTTTTTAATCAATATCTCTAAATTTTTTTAACTAAAATAATAAAAGCTGGTAACAGAATTTCAAAACTAAAGATAAGGATGAATGTGGATTGTTGGCATATATTTTGGATCCAAGTTTATGCTCAATATTCTTGGATCCAAAGGGATAGCTCGATATTCTTGTCTTCCTTCTCCTTCTTTAAAGAAAAGTTTGTTCTAAAAAAGAGAGAAAGAATGCTTCATATACTGTAATTGATTTTGAACAAATTAATTTGGTATATGTTTATGCTACACTATTAACAACTAAATTAATTTGTTGGAGATTAACTACATCGTGAACCATTCTTTTTCTATATTTGACAACAATTTTTTCTTTAGAGAGTTTCTTTTCCCCACCTACATCCGGTGTTAGAACACCTTGTGACTAAGTTTGGATACACATCAAGGAAAAGCAAAGGACAAATGAGAAATTAATAATTATAAAATATAAAAGATTTGAGAAATTAATAATTATAATACATAATATCATAAAATAATCCATAAAATTACTAATTAATCACAACCTCATAAAAGCCAAGTTACAAGCTCAGGATTGTTTCAACTTCTATTTTTGGATAGCAAATTTTGTGTACATATATATTAAGAATATAAAAAATGTTCACTCATATATAAATTACATACCACAAAAAATTACAGAGGATAATAACAGGGAAAATAATATAAATAATTGAGTCTTTAAAAAAAGTCCCCAACTATATATAGATGTTAGTGTGTGGTTGATTAGACTTTTAAGCTCCACAGTGCCACAAATATCAAACACTCCTCTCTTATAAAATGGTAAAGCTCATAGCAGAAAGAAAGTATTAGAAATCATCAAATATACTTGCGAAAATGATTCTCAGTTCTTTATTTTTCTTCATTCTCTTGTAAAAGATAACACTTTGATCTAAATTTTGGAAAGGCAACAATATTTGGTTGTAATTTATAATTAAAATTAATTAAGTAATAATAAAATATAAGAAAATAAGGTATATTCATTTAAAGGGTGATTTTCGTAAGTTTCAATTATTTCCTTTTCAATATAAATTATGAAATCTTGTTTTAATTGTCAAAAATGAGAGGTGTATAGTAGTTGCAGAAACCATATCAAAATTGTCAATATAAGATGAATAACTCAATCAAACAAGTAAAATATATTCAGATTCCCTGTTTTTTGGAAATGTTGCACTTAAACAAAGATTTTTTCCCTACCAAATGTACCCTTCACATTTTTTGGTAAGGAACTAATCTCTTTCAGGGTTCGTGGCTGTCCATCACAACATGTGTCACTCCTAGGAATTGAACATTCAACATTGAAGATTCAGTAAGGTCTTACACTATTAGATCAACGTATTCTTGATACTTAAACATATATGGTTTAGAGGTTATTCAAATCTGAATGACTAATGACATCATCACTAAATAAAAATATCTAAGTTGATATCTAAAGATAATATTCCATTGCTTTATAGGATATAATTTTTACTTAAGAATACATATATTTTAATATTAAATACTTTAAGATAATAATATATATTTTTATAAACGAATATATTAATTCTTAATGTGATCATATGAGTATTCAACCCTTAAAAAATGTAAACCATATAAAAAAACATGTAAAATAATACCATATCACAAACTCTTAAAAAATTAATGAATTTTTCATTTTTAACTATCAAAATTAAAAAAAAAAATTATATAAGCAGCTAGATAGTCATTCAAAATTTCAAACATTAACATTTGATTTTGCATTTGTTTTTTATCAATGTAAAAGTAAATAGACCAACAGTCTGTATAGAAGAAGATAAAAAAATTGTTAATATGATTTGACCAATTGTACTTAGATTATTGAGAATATTGAGCAACCACCAATATATTACTAAGCAATAATATTACAAACTCTAATGCACCTATCATGGACTTTGATATTTTTAATTGTTGTAAATTATAATAAAAAACTTAAATCTTCTCCGTTATAATGTTAGGTAATGTACAAGTATCTTATGATGATATATTTAATTCAAACAATCCTAATAATTATGCATGAATTAAAATCAACTGGTTTGCACCTTTTGTCCTTCCTTGAAGAATAATAAAGCTTCATAATTCTCTTACTGGCTCTAAAGTTGCTAAATTATGGAGAATGTTATGATTCATTATGATGTGATTTATCTGGACTATGAGGAAGAAATCTATTTTTTTGGATAAAGAAATGAGTTATGTTTATTTAGTAGATAAGTTCAGATTAAATCTTAAATCTAGTTTTATTCTTTTGTAACTTTATCTTCTTTGACTTTTGAAAATTAGTGTATTGATCCAAAGTATTATATTGATTTAGCTTATAAAAAGATCCAATACTTGATCTTGCCCTGTATTAGACGGACACCCCGTGTGTTATGTTTAATACAAATTTTCTTATAAAAACGTGCGTAAATACAACACAATATATAAAATACAAGAGATTATCATCATTATTTTCTAAAAACTAAAATAGAGTGTGAGCATCATGTGACAAACCTAAAAACGTTATTATAATTTTCTATGTAAAAGTTTGTTTAGGAGTTGACTTTTTACTGTTTCAATGAGAGAAAAGGAAAATATATTTTTTAATTTTAAATTAAAATAGTTATATTTTTTTTATAATTAAATAAATGATAAATTATCTTTTTTAGATGATTTGTTATTTAATTACAAAAATATATATTATTATTTTGGTTTAAAATAAAAAAAATTGTGTATTTCAATTCCTTTCCTCCAAAACCTAGAAAAAACTAATAAATGTAACATCAATGAAGGTGGTTTCCATTTTAACATACCTTTTGCAAAATCAAAAATAAAGATGAAATTTTTATTGATCATAATATTATTAATATTATCAAAAATTCATTTTTAATATTATCAAAATTAACATTTTTTATATAAGCAACTACACAATCCTTCAAAAGTTCACCTTTAATTTTGCATTTGTTTTTTATCACTGTAAAAGTAAATAGATCAAAAGTCAAGGAGAAAATATATAGAAGAAGATAAAAAAATTTGTTAATTTTTTGCTCAATTGTACTTGAATCCTCCGGAATTTTGAGGAACGACCAATATATTACTAACTAATAATATTACAAACTTTAATACATCTATCATAGACCCAAGATCCATAAGATATTTTTAATTGGTGTAAATTATAATAAAGAACTTAAATACAATATATAATATTGATTTCTTTTTTCCGTTATAATCTTAGGTAATGTTTTTTTTTGTTTCCCACAGGTATCCTCGCACTGGAGGCAATCCTATCCGAGCCGGGCATATCCACAGGTAAGTGAGGCTAACTCTCCCAACGGGCGTTTTTTCCATCCACAAGACTCGAACCCGAGTTCTTGCTTAAGGAGAATCAAGCATGTACCACTTGAACCAGCGTCCGTTGGTATCTTAGGTAATGTGCGACTTCTGGCTTTGCACCTTTTGTCCTTCATAGAAGAATAATAATACTAAACAGTTGAAATTAGCAAAATATTTATTACTCATATAAAATTGAAAGTAAAAGGTGATCTGGGTCAGGGACTCACGGGTGAAATTTATAAACAGCTACATTATCAAAATTGCACATTTTCCCAACTACCCCTAGTTTATCTTTACGTTTTCTTCCTTTTAAGTTTTAAGGATTGAAACAAGTTGGCCAATAGGGAAAAAGTAAGAAAAGAATTTAAGTACCCAAAATGGCATCTCCTATGGTTAAGCATAATGTTATATATCATTTATTATCATTAATATTGACATCATAATTTTCTTCCATGTTGGTGAACTTAGTTATTTCTTAATAAATATTTTATTCTAAGTAATTAATCATCAAAAGTTTCATTTCCTCTTTCATTCACTAGAAAGGTGTGGGGACCAAATATTTTATGCCATTTAATTAGAAAACATATATGTTGTCTCAAATCTCAAATCATGTACTAATAATAATGAAACAAAAATATTAGCAATAATAAATTTTAAATTTTTTTAATTGACATATTTTCAATGATACAGTGTTTGAAACAACAGATTTCGATTTTTCAATTAGAGTGATCTATTAATATCAAACTATTGTGATCGATTTGGCAGCTCCAGTTTGTGATGTAAAGTGCAAAACAAGTACACACATAAAAAAATTCCACCTGCCAAATCTAGACCAGTGAACACACAAAAACATTGCAATAATTCTATTGGTCATTTTCTTATCATGGTAGTTTTAAATCCATGTATATGGTCAATAGATAAATTTTAGTGTACAATAGAAGTTTGAGAATTTTTGGTTGTTGCATGTGTATGTGACGGAAACAGCTAATTAAGTGCTATTTATAGAGGAATATAATGGAAAGTAGCTTTGTGTAATCATAATATTATGGTAGAATATTGCGGCGGATTCCAGGATAATTAAAAAGTCAAATATTCAATTCATGTAAACGATATTAGTTAAGATAATCATCCACATGCCTCGAAAGGATCGGAATTAGTTTCATACACATAAGGTGATGATACCTTCAATAGCACTAAAAAAGACTATTGTAGCAAATCAAAAATGAAAAGTTCAATTTATAGGATTGACATTTGTAAATAGTCACAGTCACATGTCTGAAAAGAGATTAATTTCTCTCTTATAGGGTAAGAGAATATATTTAGTTATACTAGGAAAAATATAATGTTGAGATTAACTTTAATTAAGAGTCCAAAGAATAATCACAAAAAAAAAGACTTCAAAGGAATATATACTTGAACGAAAAGCATTGGCAAAGGTGTTTGTTTCACAAGGCCCGTTAATGCTAATCTGAAGAAACAAGAAACCCTAAACCCAACCTCACTTCTTTTAAGTCATTAGAACTTAATATACATCACTGTCAAATCTATCACATATCAAGTTTGTTAATTAGGAAAAATAGATTAGTCGATCTCCACAGAGAAATACTCGCCCTAAACATCGTAACTATAATATTTCATAAATATGAGTAGTTTTGTTTTAAGTTCTTATATAAAAAAAATATGGTTTAGATTCTCGCAATTCCAAAATATTAATTAAAACAAATGTGCCCAAGTTCATCAATAACTAATCACATAACTTGCAATTTACATAAAAATATGGTTTAGATTCCCACAATTCGTATTGATTTAGAAAATGAGTGCTTCATTTTGTTAAACATTTTTAATTAATTAATAAAACAATGAGTATCTATAAGGTTGTTAGGATTATTCAGTTTTTTATGATTAGCTCTAAAAACTTATTAAAATGGTAAAATATGGTAACAAAATTTCAAAATTTAAGATAAGGATAAAGGTGGGTTGTTAGCATATATTTTGGGTTGAAGCTTATCCTCAAGCTACTCAATATCAACTATAAATAGATTCATTGAGCTCTTTAGTTGAACACATCAGAAAAGCAACAAAAAAAGAAAGCATGCAGAAACATAGAAAAAGTTAGGGAAAACACATGGGAAATCCATAAGGTTACTTCAATATTCTTGTCTCCTCTATCTTCACTTATCCATTGTTTTTCATGAAATCTATGTAAGAAATATGTCTCTTGTGACATGAATGGATATATCATTTCATTGTTTCATGACATAACTTTTGGATGAAGAGTCATCAATGAAATGTTAAGACTGCCTATATATAGTGCTTGATGGAAGCACTATACTAACAAGAAAAGGACCATAAACATTGTCCCTATCTCTGCCCATAAAGATTGCTCCATCAGCCATCAGTTAAGGAAGAGCATAGTAAGAACGGGAAGGAGATAGAAAAGTTACTCTATAAACCAAGAACACCAAACAACAACTAAATGGAGGATCGTATCGCCATGGGGAAAGGTTAGTAATCTGTAACTATTCTTATGGATGTGAAAACTATGATTTCTTAAGATCCATTTATACATGACTTCAAATAAAGTTTACATGTGGTATCAAAGCATTGTGTTGAAGAACTTATAGTTTTTCATTAATTTTAATTCGATCCTGAATGATGTTTTAAAATGTGTTCTTGAATGTTTAAAGAACTCATATATAATTATTTCCGCTGCATCACAGGAGAACCTTGTATCCCTTTTTATTTCACACTCTGTTTCTATTATGTATACTCTGCACTATTTATACTCTGTTATATTCTTTAGCACATTCTATTTTTTCACTTTCTCTTTGATAAGATTGATATATACATTGTTGACTAATTACTTAGAATATATTATAAACTTTGTTCTTCACGTCTCTGTTTGGATATGTATAGCGTTAACAGAGGAATATATATGTTATATATATAATATTAACAGTAAAGTAATATAATGTTATATATACATAATATTAACATATATGTATTATATGTATGTTACATGTAATATTAATAGATGCTATATATATATAATTAAGTTACATTTTCACTTGAAGCTTTAATGCAATTGTTTCACGAATATGTATATAACTTTGTAATTTATATTTAATTTTGGGAAGTCATATGTATGTATAATATTATGACTTGTTAGATGTTTAAAATTGTTGTATGATAGATTTGTTAATCACCAAAGTGGTCAAATCTTTATGTTAATTAATTCCAAATTGTATGATCATATTTCATTTGTTTAAAATTATTGTATGATAGATTTGTTAATCACCAAAGTGGTCAAATCTTTATGTTTATTTAATTTCAAATTGTATGATCATATTTCATTTCATTTACTCATAAATTTGATACTATGAATGATATAACAATTATTTGTTTATGAGTAAATTGAAGTTCATTAGTATAAGACAGTCAAGAATCACCCAAAGGTTGATTATTTGTTCTTATAATCAATGGGCATGAATGTTGGTAGTGTAAATGCATCATTAGTTATATTTATATATATCCAAAGATAGTAAATGTTTCTAATTTATGCATGCATTATTGCCAAATTATGTTAATTTTCTTTTAGTATCATCATGTATAGTATGGTATATTGATGGACTACCCAAAGGTAGACATTAATATACACTTATGAAGTAATCTGAATTAATTTTGCATGGAACTCAAAGTATTAACGTTTTTTGTTTGATTTCATTGATTGCAGTACCTATTGCTTTGCATTCGCAATTCTCATCTGTTCCAACTTTCAATGGACTTAACTTCTCTGAATGGAGTGAACAAATCCAATTTTACCTTGGGGTAATGGATTTGGATTTATCACTTAGAGAAGATAAGCCAAGTGATGTTACCAATATAAGCACTGAAGAACATAAAGTTCATTACAGAAATTGGGAAAGATCAAACAGATTGAGTCTAATGTATATGCGAATGAGTATTGCTGGCAACATTAAGTCAGCTCTTCCTAAAACTGAAAGTGCTAAAGAAATGCTAAAGTTTGTGGAAGAGCGCTCTCAAACTGCTGACAAGTCTCTTGCTGGGACACTAATGAGTACATTGACCACCATAAAATTTGATGGTTCTCGTACTATGCATGAACATGTTATTGAAATGACAAACATTGCAGCAAGACTTAAGACATTGGGAATGGATGTGGATGAAAACTTCCTTGTGCAATTTATACTAAATTCATCACCCTCTGAATATGGTCCTTTCCAAATGAACTATAACACCATGAAAGACAAATGGAATGTGCATGAATTGCATAGTATGTTAGTTCAAGAGGAAACCAGAATGAGGAGTCAAGGAAATCATTCCATCAATTATATTAATCATCGAGGAGCTAGAAAGAAAGTAAGTAAGAAACATGACAAGAAAGTGAAAGGACTCTTAAAGATTAATGAGTCATCTTCTCAAATCCACAAGAAGGAACATCATGATAACAGATATCGTTTCTGTAGAAAGATTGGGCATTTCCAAAAGGATTGTCCAAAACGCAAAGATTGCTTTGTAAACAAAGGTAAGCCTAATGCTT
>NC_032018.1:13156061-13156379 GCF_001865875.1 Lupinus angustifolius
AATAAGTGATGTACAACCGCCATGACTCTTATTAGTTCTTGTTCTTAATCATGACTTGTAATGTAATGAATATGGAAAACATATTCTGAATATGCGCATTATGTTTGATGTTTATAAAATCATGAATTGTATTGTCACATGAGACAAGTGGGAGAATGTAAGAAATATGCCTCTTGTGATATGAATGGATATATCATTTCATTGTTTCATGACATAACTTTTTGATGAAGAGTCATCAATGAAATGTTAAGACTCTTGGAAAAGAGCCTATATATAGTGCTTGATGGAAGCACTATACTAACAAGAAAAGGACCATAA
>NC_032018.1:13156479-13210681 GCF_001865875.1 Lupinus angustifolius
GATTGCTCTATCAGCCATCACTTAAGGAAGAGCATAGTAAGAACGGGAAGGAGATAGAAAAGTTACTCTATAAACCAAGAACACCAAACAACAACTAAATGGAGGATCGTATCGCCATGGGGAAAGGTTAGTAATCTGTAACTATTCTTATGGATGTGAAAACTATGATTTCTTAAGATCCATTTATACATGACTTTAAAATAAAGTTTACAATCTATTCAGGGTAGCTATTAGATGTTCTAACACTAGATGCATGTGGAAAATAGAAACTTTCACAAAGAAAAGACTCTTGTCAAAGAAAGAGAAAGAATGTTTCAGATTGTAGTTGATTTTGAGTAAATTAATTTGATATGAGATAGAAATTATAGTGAAAAGAACTAATGAATATATCATTGAACATATAAAATAACAGTTTTTATCTATAATTTTTATCTCTTATCAAATTAATTTTCTCAAGATCAACTTCATGGTGAATCATCTTTCTTTATGTTTGACAACAATCTTTTCTTTGTGAACTTTCTTTTTTCTTCCCACCTTCTAGTGTTAGAACACCTTGTGAACCATGCTTGAATAGACTTCAGGGAAAACATTGGATAATGAGAAAATGAATAACAAGGTTTTTGAGCTATTCCTTTATGATTCTCTTGTGTTTCTCACTACTGTTTTTTGTATACGTTTCTATGTGTTTTATTTTTGCTTTTCTTTTCAACTAAGGGGTCTATTTAAAGTTAAACCTAATATATTTATGCACTGATAGATAAAATGAGTTTGGGAGGAAAAATCAAACTTAAATCTGTGCATTAAAGTAAGAAATTGTCGAGAAGATAAGATTAATTAATATGTATTTTCTTCTCTATCTGTCATTTTAATTTTTTTTTGCGTGTCTTCCTATTTCATTTCAGGATAATGTGGTTGATGCAGTTATACATAATCTGAAAAGTAATAATCATCTATACTATATATAAAGCCAAAACATGGTACCATGGTATAATTTATATATTCCTATTTTGCCATTCAAAAATTTAATTTAAAAAAATTATAGAATCCTATATAACCACCTCAAATATATTAACTATAAGTTGCATATCTATACTATTTAATAAAGGAAAAACCTAACCTAACTCATGAAGTTATTTTGGGTTTTCCTATTTCATATTTTATAACTTCTAATTTTTTTATAACTTCCAATTTCATCTTTATAAATTCTAATTTCATCTTTATATATTCTTATACTACTAAACATTTATTTCATATTTTATAACTTCTAATTTTTTTATAACTTCCAATTTCATCTTTATAAATTCTAATTTCATCTTTATATATTCTTATATTAATAAACATTTATTTCTTATTTTATAACTTTCTAATTTTATTTTATAACTTCTAATTTCATCTTTATATATACTTATACCAATAAACTTTTATTTCATATTTTATAACTTCTAATTTTATTTTATAAATAACTTCTAATTTTATCTTTACTAGCGTGTTGACAGGCACGGTAGTGCCTGTCAACCCGCTTTCCTATTGTTTGTAATGTGTATTCTACATATTAAGTTGTATTATATATTGTAATTTGCAGTTAAATATATATTCGTTTGAGGTAATTATCCTTCCTTAAAGAAAGGATGAATATACAACTGTGTTCATCAAGAATTGGGTTGACAGACTCGGTAGTGTCTGTTAACACGCTAGAAAATAAAATTAAGTGAAGAGATCGAGACTCAATTCTTGATGAACACAATTATATATGTATCATTTCTTTAAGATTGAACAATTACCTCAAACGAATATATATTCAACTGCAAATTACAATATATAATACAATTTAACATATAGAATACACATTACAAACAAAAGGAAAACGGGTTGACAGACACGGTGTCAACACGCTAGTAATAAATAATATCATAAAATAAGTCACAAAATAACTAATTAATCACAAATAATGTACCAAAAAAAGGGCCAAGTTAGGAAGCTAACGATTGGCTAAACCTGAGTTGTCTTTGGGTAGCAATAAATAAATAAATAAATATATATATATATATATATATATATATATATATATATATTTATTTATTTATTTATTGCTACCTCACCCATATACAAATTACATAGCACTAAAAATTGCGGAGGATAATAATGTGAAAATTAATATAAGTAATAGAGTCTTCAGAAAAAATTCCCCAATTACATGTTAGTGATTGCTTAATCCTAACCACAAATTTTTATGTCCATAATGCCACAAATATCAAATTCTCGTCCATTATAAAATTGGAAAAGGTCTTTGTATGAGTTGATTTTTTTATGATAACAAAAAGAAGGAAAGTTTAGAAACTATCAAATGTACTTCTAAAATGGATCTCGAGTCTTTTTTTCTGTCTTCCTTCTCTTGTAATAATCATACCCTAAACATACATTTCGCTTTCATATAAAATAATACCATATCACAAAATCTTTTTGGATTTTTGTTTCGGTGTTATTTATAAGACATTTTCAAATGTTTATATAAAATAAATTAATATGTTATCATAATTCCTTTTTTTATACAAAAAAAAACTATAATAAATGATTTTTTTTAAACAACATACTATTATTGATAAATTTAATGACATTTTTAAATCTTAATCAGCTCGAAAATACATAAAATGATAAATACACTCATCACCTCCTAGGTTTGCTGCGATGTCACATACACCCCTTTAGTTTTTTAAAATGGCGTTGGCCTCATTGCTTTGCAATTTGAGTCAACTTTACACTAACCATTTATTTCAATCCGTTAAAAAGCACCAAAAATGTGTACATATGTGTTAAGAAGAGAAAGAGAGGGAAATGATAACAATACAAAAAATCATTGATTTTCACTGAATTTTTTATGGTAATGGGTGTGTTACGCATTCTTCATGTGGAATCTATTCATCATTTATTTAGCTCTTGTGACTTTGTTTCAAATGAGTGGAAATGTTTGTACTCCTCATTACAAATTCAAGTTCCTCCTACTCTTATAGAGTTTTTTAAGCTTCATGATTTTCTTATTGGCTCTAAAGTTGCTAAATTATGGAGAATGTTATGATGTGATATATCTAGACCATGAGGAACAAATCTATTTTTTTGGATAAAGAAATGAGTTATATTCATTTAGTGGATAAGTTCAGACTAATTCTTGGATCTAGTTTTATTCTTTTGTAACTTTATCTTCTATGACTTTTGCAAACTAGTGTATTGATCCAAAATATTATACTGATTTAGCTTATAAAAAGATCAATACTTGATCTTCCCCTGTATTAGACGGACACCCCCTGTGTTATGTTTAATACTAATTTTCTTATGAAAAAAGTGCATAAATACAACACAATATATGAAATGTGAAGAAGATATTTGCTCCTAATCTTGGCACGGTTTTGATGAAGACACCAACATCACCAAAAAGAAGAAAACTTATGAAGACAATGAAGAATCAAGCTTCAAGATATTCAAGGCTTTTAGTCTAAGTCTAAATACGTACTTCTATCATATACCCTTGATTATACAATAGTAGTAATGCTCAAACTATTTTTAAAAGAAAATTGAAACACTTTAAAATACTTAAAACAATTTTCAAAAATAGTGTGTAACGAGTTACTTCATCTAAGTAACACGTTACGAGTGTGAGAAAAGAGTTATCCAACTTAAAATTGATCAGAGTAATCCATTATTGTCTTTGAGTAACAGATTATCAGTGTTATTAAAGTCGGGTAACCGATTACTCAACTTGTTGTAATCGATTACTCCAATTTGAAAATAAATGATTAGTGGATAGAACATTTGAGTAATCGATTACTCAATGATGTAATCGATTACTGAGAGTTGTTGCATCAGATTTTCAAATTCAAAGTGAATGAGTTTCAACCCAAAAGACATGTTTTCATTCCAATAAATTCCTACCCTTTCAAAGAGACATTTTGAAAACTTCTCTCGCTATTTTTCTGCACTTTTGCACTCAGTTCTTAAACTTTTAAAAGATAATTTTTCTGAGTTACTTGAAGTAATTGTTTCAAAGTTTTACAAACCTATTGAGCAATATTACTTAGTATACAAGAGAGTTATTGGATTACAAGTGATATTACATTTCATACTTGTAAAGGCAATCCAAGCCACTTTTGTAATTCTTCATTCATTGATAATACTTTCTTTCACGGGGTGTGATAAGAAAGGGATAGAGTTACTTGGAAAGGTGTTTTCCAAGGTAATAAGTATTAGTGAGTGTGTAAGATACATAGAAGTCTCGGAGTGAGATATTGTAATTACAACTCATAATATTTAGTGGAAAATCTCCTGTGCTGCAAGAGTACTGGACGTAGCCTTTGGTGGACAAGAAAGTGAACCAATATAAAATTCTGGTGTACTCTCTTCTCTCTTTATTTCTTCAATTATTTACTTGTTATTTTCTACAAATTATTTCCGTTGTTCTTAACTCTTGATATTGCAGAAAAAGTGGCCATAATTTTTTAAGTCAATTAATTCACCCCCGCCCCCTCTTAGTAGCGATCTCAATCTTACAATTGGCACTAGAGCTATTTTTGAGTAAGATATTCTCAAATTTGATCCTATATCAAAGATGGACTCAAGATCATTCCTAGGAGAAGGTTCCAACATCAACTGCCCTCCAAGCTTTGTTGGAGAGTGCTATGATTTCTAGAAGATCAGAATGAGAATCTTCATAGAATCTTAAGACTTGGATATATGAATGATATTGAAGAATGACCATATGAACGCTTCACCATTGTCAACAGTGTAAGGGAAGTAAAGCCCAAATCTTCATGGAATGATGAAGATAAGAAGAAGGAGCAGTATGATCTCAAGGCAAAGAACACCCTCACTTCAGTACTTGACATTAATGAGTTCTTTAGAGTATCAAACTGAAAAGAAATGTGGGATACTCTAGAGACTACACATGAAGGAACGCAGGAGGTAAAAAGATCTAGACTCAACACTCTTTCTCAAGAATACGAAATGTTTCATATGAAACCAGAAGAAAAGATTTCGGATCTTCAAAAGAGATTTATCATCTCACAAATCACCTTCTTGCTCTTGGTAAGGTCCTATCAAATAGTAACTTGAACTTGAAAGTTCTAAGATCACTCACCAGAACATGGCAACCCAAGGTAACGACCATTTCTGAAAAGAAAAATTTATCGAAAATGTCTTCGGCTGCGTTGTTTGGAAAATTGCAGGAACACGAACTAGAACTCAGCCAACTTGACCAACATGAAGAGCAGGAGAAGAAAAAGAAGAATATCTCTCTCAAGGCTAGAGTGGACAAATTCGAATAATCGGAAGATGAATCTGATAAGGAAGATATGGAAGACATGAGTCTTTTTGTGAAGAAATTCAGAAAGTTCCTCAAGAGGAACAAATGTGCTACAATTGGACAAACAAGAAAATTCATCAAGAACAATGACGCCTCCACTTCCAACCAAAATTTCACATGCTTTGAATGTGGCAAGGCTGGTCACATGAAGATGGATTGTCCTAATCAAAATAAGAATTCTTTCAAAGGGAAGAATGAAACAAAGAATGGACGAAGAGCCTACATTGCTTGGAAAGACAATGATATTAGTTCCGCCTTTGAACCTGAAAACGAGGAACAAGCACATCTCTCTTTAATGGCATCTCATCATTCTAATGATGAAGAGGTAAACAACAGTAAACTATATTCTTATGAATTACAAACTACATTAATGACTTGCATGATGAATATGTCAAACTCACAAAAATGTTTCTAAAACAAAAAAACTGAGTTACATGCCTTTAGAAACAAACCTTCATCATGTTCATGTTAAAACTGCATTTCTCTTGAAAATAAAGTTTCAACATTAAGTCTTGAACTTAATAAGATAAACAAAAATGGTAAAAGTTTGGAAAAGATCATAAGTGATCGAAGACACTCGACAGATCGAAGAGGTCTTGGCTATTCAAAAAGCCATGTTTCTAAGAAACAAAGTGTCCCAACTAAGATAAACATTGAAAAACAAGATATCCATGTTTTTAAATATAGTAAAAATAAATCTAGGATACATGATCATCAACCCACATGTACATATTGCAAGAACCTTGGACATACACCAAATACGTGTAAAATTAGAAAATATGGTGTACCCTTAGGTTATTTTAAATGGGTTGAGAAAGGTACTAACTATGTAGGACCCAAAGAATATTGGGTACCTAATAAAACTTAAATAGTTTTATAGGAAAATTTGAGAGCTGCCTGCAACTTATGGTACTTGGAAAGCGGCTGCTCAAAACACATGACGGGCGATAGAAATAATTTTTATGTCCTCACTCCAAGGGACAAAGGATATGTCACTTACGGTGATAACAACAAAGGAAAAATTCTTGGATTTGGTAGAATTGGCAAGCCACCCTCAACAACTATAGAAGGTGTACTATATGTTGAAGGACTTAAGCACAACCTTCTAAGCATAAGTCAATTATATGACAAAGGCTTCCATGTGGCATTCTACCCAGATAAGTGCATCATTGAAAGTAAGAATTCTCAAAACTCTAAACTTGTTGGTAAAAGGATAAATAATATATATATGATTGACATAGATTTCATCTTTACCAATAACATGTTTAGTTGTAAATGATAATCATGATGCATGGCTTTGGCATAGGAGAATTGCTCAGATACATATGGACCATTTGAATAAACTGATTAAGAAAGACTTGGTTGTTAGTTTACCTAAAATGAAATTTGTTAAAGACAAACTATGTAGTGCTTGTCAAATGTGTAAACAAACAAAAACTTCTTTTAAACCTAAGCATATGGTTTCTTCCGATAGACCATTATAGTTACTATATATGGACTTGTTTGGCCCCTCAAGGACAAAACGTTATGGTGGTAACTGCTATTGATATGATCCTCAAAGGCTTAACTCAACCGTGAGCCTAGGCCATACACCAACCAAGATAGATCGTTTCAAGAGCCTTTTACCCAAGAGGTTCACATCAGATATGCTCTTGTTATAGTAGATGATTTTTTGCGATACACTCGGACACTTTTCTTAGTTCATAAGAATGACGCATTCAAAGCCTTTAGCGTTTACGCTAAAAGAGTCCAAAATGAAAATTCACTAAAAATCGCTGCTATAAGAAGTGATCACGGGGGAGAATTTCAAAACTCTTCTTTTGAAGAATTCTGCGATGATCTTGGCATCCGTCACAATTTTTCTGCTCCTAGAACACCACAACAAAATGGTGTTGTAGAGAGAAAGATTCGGTCATTAGAAGAGCTGGCTCGTACAATGTTGAATGAAACTAACCTCCCAAAATATTTCTGGGCAGATGCAGTAAGTACTGCTCTTATAAGACCAATTCTTAAGAAAACCCCTTATGAACTCTTCAAAGGTAGAAAACCAAACATTTCTCATTTGCATGTATTTGGTTGTGAATGCTTTGTTTTGAATAATGGTAAGGATAATTTAGGCAAATTTGATGCAAAAGCTGATGAAGGCATCTTCCTAGGCTACTCTCTTACGAGTAAAGCTTATAGAGTCTTTAATAAATGAAATCTAGCCATGGAAGAATTCATTCATGTATCTTTTGATGAAACCAATCCTGAGATAAAGGATGGGTTAACTCCTGATGAAGAGGGATTGTCAAGTTCATCCCTAAATGAAATTTCTATTATTGAACCTACAACTGATACTGAGCATTGAAAATGAATGATAAAGGATATGTCACTTATGGTGATAACAACAAAGGAAAAATTATTGGATTTGGTAGAATTGGAAAGCCACCCTCAACAACTATAGAAGGTGTACTATATGTTGAAGGACTCAAGCACAACCTTCTAAGCATAAGTCAATTATATGACAAAGGATTCCATGTGACATTCTACCCAGATAAGTGCATCATTGAAAGTAAGAATTCTCAAAACTCTAAACTTGTTGGTAAAAGGATAAATAATATATATATGATTGACATAAATTCATCTTTACTAATAACATGTTTAGTCATAAATGATAATCATTATGCATTGCTTTGGCCTAGGAGAATTGCTCAAATACATATGGATCATTTGAATAAACTGATTAAGAAAGATTTGGTTGTGTATTTCATTTCCTTTCCTCCAAAACATAGAAAAAACTAATAAATGTAACATCAATGATCAATGAAGGTGGTTTTCATTTTAACATACCTTTTTCGAAGGCTATTTGTATGGGCCGAATGAAGATTCTCTTTAATACTAGAGAGAAGTACTTCTTACCTTTTAGCTATAATGAAATGAGATTTTTATCTTTAAAAGCAAAAATAAAGATGAAATTCTTATTGATCATTATATTATTAATATTATCAAAAATTCATTTTTAATATTATCAAAATTAACAATTTTTATTTAAGCAACTATACAATCCTTCAAAAATTCACCTTTAATTTTGCATTTGTTTTTTATCACTCTAAAAGTAAATAGATCAAAAGTCAAGGAGAAGATGTATAGAAGAAGATAAAAAATTTGTTAATGCATTTTGCTAAATTATACTTGGATCCTCTAGAATTTTAAGCAACCACCAATATATTACGAAGGAATAATATTACAAATTTAATTCACCTATTATAGTCCCAATATTCATAAGATATTTCTAATTGGTGTAAATTATAACAAAAAACTTAAATTCAATATATAATATTGATTTCTCTTTTCCATTATAATCTTAAGTAATGTGCGACTTCTTATGATGATATAATTTCAAACAATCCTTGGTTTGCTTTCTATCAGGTAAGTAACAAGTAAAGAGGAGCAGCTGTGAACATTCATTTTTGTCCGACCTAGAAAAAGCCCAAAACTTTCCGAACAAAAAATAATAGAATTCCGAAGATGGTTTTCTAAAAATAATAAAATTAAACATGTTATGTTAAGGTTCCTAAATCTAAATGACTAAGTTAACCAAAATTCAAATTTAAAATAATAAGATTAAACCATTAGTTAAGGTTCCTAAATCTAAGTGGTTAGGTTAACCAAAATTCAAATTTAAAGTAATTGAATTCACAGAAAATGATTTTTTAAAGTTATTCTAAAAAAATAATAGCAAATAAATAAAAATAAAAGATTAATGAATTAAATATTTGATTGTATTATCATATAAACTAAAGATTTGAAAAATGTGTAATTTAAATTATATCATATCAATTTGATTAAGTTGTGTGAATCACCTTGATAATAAGTAAATCTTTAAGGATTTAAAAATCAAATCAAAGATTGCATTATGAAAAACATAAATGATATCAAATTGCATCCCAATATGAGTAAGGTAAGAATCACAATTGTATTAGAAAAATAATATTGAGATGGTGTATTAAAAATGTTTTGTGATTTGTATAAAATTTAAAAAGATTACTTCCACATATCATTGAGTAATGCAATAATATTAAGATAATTTAGAATCGATTAAAAATCTTATCTAAGAAAAAGGATTTCGAATATTTTTTATTTTGGGTCAAATAATTATTTTTACTCACTAGGAGTATTACAATGATTTTTAGACTCTTTATAAAAAAATTATTAATCAGGAATATGCAGATCAAATTAGATTGGAAAGTTCATATTGAGTTGATTGTGCTGCATAGATCTTTTTTATTCAGAAAAATAAATCATTAGAGATTTAACCCTCAAATAAATTAAGGTTGTAATTTGAGAATAACAAATCAAAAAATTGAATATTTTGCAATTTGTTAAAGATCATTTTTGCCTAATGCAATGATCCTAAGATGATTTGAAATCACTAAAATATTTTTATGCCTAAATAGAGGATTTCGACTAATTCCGATTTTAAATGCAAAATATCCTTAATGTGGAAAAATTATAAAAAACAATCAGAATTTGATTATGAGGAAGAATATGTCCCCTTCATCCTCTCCAAAGTAATAATAGTGAAGATTTCTTTTCAAAATAAACACGAGTCTAATCTTCTACTATAAATAAGTAGTATAGACTTATGATGCAAAAAGGAAGGACTCTCTCAAGAAAAACTCTCTCAAGAAAAACTCTCTCTGACAAAAGACCTCTCTCAAAAGGAGCCACCATTCCCTCAAAATAAACATCTCTCAAAAGGGGGACCTCTCTAAAAAAGAGACCCCGAAAAAATAGCAAAAATACTGAGAGTTTTATCCTCTCAAACAAAAAATTCACAACACCTAACCATTTCTCATCACACAAAACATATCAGAAAACAACATCGAACACAATTCTCAATACCCACAAATCCTTATACAAAAGAGCGAGAAAAAACAGAACATCTAGTACTAGCGTTATATCAGAATCATTATCACCCTATGAGTCATGATCTGGAGTATATCTCCTCCACTCTATAATACCACATGCCTACACGGAAACAGATGGAGACTTTGGAACTGTGCGGTTTGATCTCCTACTCTCATGCGTTCATTCAATACATGTTAAAAAGTTAGAAATCCACCCCATAAAATTAATAAAATGTAAAAATAAAAATTGTCAACCACATAAAGGATGGAGGGACAGTCGCTCTGGGGCTTCTTTCCCTCCACTCATCCTTCGGAAGGTCGCGTTACGCCGCTTCTTTCCTTAATTAAAAAACTCAACCAACAAACGTTTTTCTACCAAAGAACTACATAGTCTTGATTCCCCAACTAAAAGAGGGATACGTAGGACCAATGTCAATCTTGTCAGACACAATAATAAAATTAAATAATTTTTTTCCTTTTAATAATTAATTAATTAACCAGATAATTTAATAATAATAAAGTCATATATCTTAGTGAAAGGTACCGTCTAAGGTGAGAGCGGGTAGGGTGCTAATACCTAATTGGGCTTAAAATATTTTTTTTACATTTTTAACTATAAAATGTAGTGGCAACTATAAAATAAGTCGTGCAACCGAAAATCGGAGCGCGACAACTCATATACAAGTTAGACAGCTCTAAAAATAATAACGTGAAAAAATTAATATAAGTAATGTCCATAATGCCACAAATTTCAAATGCTAGTTTGTTATAAAATCGTAAAAAGTCTTTTTACGAGTTGATTTTTTATGATAATAGAAGGAAAAGAAGTCTTGGAAACCATCAAATATACTTATAAAATGAATCTTGAATATTTTTCTCTCTTCTTTCTCTTATAGAAGTCATCTCATAAATATACATTTCACATTTTTTCTGTTCTATCTAGCCTTGATAATCCAATTTTAAGCGTAGAGCATTAAGTATATAATAATTGTTTTTATAAATAAATATATTAATTTTAATGTGAGTATCTGGCCTTTATAATTGTTTTTATAAACAAATATATTAATTCCTTAAAAAATGCAAACCATATAAAATAATACATATCACAAAATCTCAAAAAACTAATGAATTTTTCATTCTTAATATCATAAAAATAACAAATTTTATTTAAGCAACTATATAATCATTCAAACATTCACCTTTAATTTTCCATTTGGTTTTTTATTACTCTAAAAGTAAATACACCAACCGTGAAGGACACGATGTATATATGCCTATGGTATATGTTTTCTAAATAATTTTGTATGGCAGATGTCTTTGCCCAATTTGGGTATATTACTTATGAGATCATATATTATGTTTCATGTTACTCCATATACTATGAGTTATAATTTGTTAAAAAATACTTAATAATTAAATTTGTATCTTAAATATATTTATTTTAACAAATCATAGCTTATAACACATAAGACAACGCCATATTTAATACATATATAGGTTGTAAAGCCTATTTCAATGATCTTTTTATATTATGTTTTTTGGTTTTTGTTTTGGTGTTATTTATAAGACATTTTCAAATGTTTATATACAATAAATTAATATGTTATTATAATTCTTTTTTACTCAAACAATTAAGTGGAAAGAAAATATTATTTAGAGTCATTATAATAAATGACAATTTCTGTAAACAACATACTATTGTTCACAAATTTACTGACATTTTTAGGTCTTAATCAGTGAGAAACTATTCAGTGAGAAACTATTCAAATTTACTGACATTATAATATGTTATTATATTAAATCTGTGCATTGACAGTGTAAAGATATATATACAGTCAATGTATCATTCATCATCATTTATATTACTTTTTGAAAATTTAATGATGATTGAAAATGAATAGTGAATGATATAGTGATATAGTAAAAAACTCTTACAATGTTATTATATACATATTTTTATCTGTAAAAAATGGAAATACTGAAATAGTATATATTTAATTACACTCATCACCTCTTAGGTTTGCCGCTATGTCACATACCCTCCTTTGGTTTTAAAAAATGGCGTTGGCCCCATTGCTGTGCAATTTGAGTCAAATTCACACTCATCATTTTATTCGATACGTTAAAAAGCACGAAAATGTGTAGATATGTGTTAAGAAGAGAAAGAGAGAGAAATGATAACAATACAAAAAATTATTGATTTTTGCTTAATTTTTTCTCAGAAGGGGTGTGAATGCAAAACAAAAATATAATATAATTTTTTTTTGCAAAACAAAAGAATTATATTACGAAAGTATAAGGGTGCTTAACCCAATACAGCCAAAACCACAAAAGAACATCTAAGAAGAAGATAAAAATCAGGACCACGAATCCATACACCAATTCGAAAAGGGATAACTATTCACCTTTGCTGCAGCTGAGAACCAAACACAATATCTAATGTGGATTAAATTTATGATCTGAGTATAACCAAACTCTTTTCTATCGAAGATTAGTCATTTCTTATCAACTAGATATACTACAAATAGGAAAACCAAAGCATCAGCCATAAATGGCTTCCTTTGGAATTCCTACACAAACTAAAATGAATATTAAAATGATCAATTCAATTGTCAGGCAAAACAATTTGACTACCTACCCAGTTATAGAACCCCAACTAGACATTTTTAGTAAACACATAGAAGACCAACAAATGATTAATAGTTTCTATTTCCTGATTACATAAAACACAAACCAGGTCTGCTTCTACCTGAATAATATGTATTTTAAAAAGCTCGGACTTTGCAGAAATCTTTCCCCTAAAGACCTTCCAACCAAAGTAGCAAACCTTTGAAGGCACACACTTCAACCATACTTTCCTCAACAAGTTACCCAACTCAGACGGAGAAGCATTTAATTGAAACATGTATGCGAACTTCACCTCATTCACCCTTGATGGAAGACAAACTCCAACTTCAACTGTCACTAACACCCAACCTACACTTAAAAGGATTAATCAACTCCAGCAAGTCTGTTTCAAGACTAGCTTCCCACACGAACAAACTTCTCCTCCATCTCACTTTCCATCCCCATATTCCATTCTGCCACTCCTCGGACTCCGACACCGAATATAGTCTTGGAAAGGAAACCATCAACGAACTCTGATCAACCTAAGTATCAAGTCAAAATCTAGTCCTACGACCGTCACCAAGAGTCTTCCACAAATTTGATAAAAACCTATCCGCAACTGAATCAAAACTCACTTTAGAAACATCCTTCCACCAAAGAGAAGCAGCAACCGAAAATCTCCACCTCCATTTTTCAAGTAAAGAATCGATAAAAATAAAAAGATTGTTAACCCCAAGACCACCCACCTCTTTTTGTTTACATATCTCCTCCCACGACACCCAAGCAATCCCCTTGCCCCCAGACATACTACCCCACAAAAAATTTCTTTGTAACTTCAGCAAAGAGTTGATAACTTTCTTCGGAGCTTTAAACAGAGATAAGAGATAAATCAAAATATTAGTCAAAACAGCATTATGAAGGACAACTCTCCCACTAAAAGAAATAAATTTACTCTTCCACGATGCTAGCACCAGACAGAGAACTCTTGCTAAAGTTCACTTTAAGGCCAGAAGCTAACTCAAAACAGTAAATGATACTCATGATGCACCAGAGATTTTTTACACTTGGTTTAAACACCACAATTGTGTCATCCAAAAATCGGAGATTAGAGACTTCAACATCATCCCTGCCTACCTTATACCCTTCGAAGGAACCAACAAGCGTAGCACTCCTAATAAGGCCTGCAAAAACTGGATCAGAGACTTCAACCTCATCCCTACCCACCTTAATTATATTGATATTTCCTTAGTTTTAGTGAAATTACATAAATCACCTCTTACTTTTCTACACTTACACAAACACCATAATTTATATACTTTCATTACACTAATCACTCCTGCACGAAAAATAAGTGTAATCTTTTAAATAAAAAATATGATAAATGTAATTAAGTTAAACAAAACATGGTATATTATGGAGACAAATCCAAATAATATACAACTCAATGTATCTTCATTATTTTTTATTACAAAATACATCAACAATTCTAAAGAAATATTGTTCAAATCGCTCTTATATTATATCGTAACGAACCAAAAACAATAAAGATGTATTGACTTGTATATTATTTGGATTTGTTAATACAATTTATCATTTTTTTTAAACTTAAGTACACTCATCGCTCTTTTTATTTAAAAGATTGCACTTATTTCTCGTACATGAGTGATCAGTATAATAAAAGTATATAAATTAGGGGGTTTGTATAAGTGTAGAAACAAATCAATATGACTTATGTAATTTCACTAAAACTCATAAGGTATCATTATAATTTACTCAAAGTAAAAACAAAATCTTCTCTCATAAGTACTAGAAAAAATCCTTGTTCGTATGGGCTATTTCAAGGCTCACACATTGATATTCCCCAATGCCAAACCCTTCTTTTCTGAACTCTAGTAAAGATACAACCAATTCAAATGCCATTAATGATGTGACCCATGTTGTAATTATTTTAATGGTCGGTTCAATCAACAAAATGGCAAGTTAGTCCTCAAATCAGTATGATATGATAATCATACCACGTATACAATTAAATCGGTCAAAGTTAGAAAATACTGATTAAAACTGGTTAAACCATAACGTATTGGCCAAAATCACTTTGATCATTGAAAATTTGTATATTTTAAAAAATGATACTATAATAATTTAAACTTTGAACATGTTATTTATGTGATAGCCAACAATTGAATAATTTAAATAATTGACTTATATATTATAAATGATAATATTTATATTTTTAATTTTATTATATCTATACTATATATAAAAGCAAAACATGATGTAACTTTCACCATACTGCAATTTCTACTTCCTTTTTTGCCCTTAACATTATTTATTTATTTACAAAAATCATATAATCATAAGTAACCACCCCCAATATATTAATTATCCACATCTATTACCTTAAATTAAACATTATCATAAACCCAAAAAATTATAATATAAAGTACATCAAACACAACAAATATATTCAAATTCTAAAAATTGAATATGCAGTATCATGCAATATTAACCGGCAGGAACGAAGTGCCTGTACACACTAGTTATATATAAAACCAAAACTTGAAATAACTACCATCATGATTCTATTTTCATATTTTTCTATTTATATTTTTTATTTCTAAATTAAAATCATGTAATCCTAGATAACTATAATTAATACAGCTCACTTTAAGTTGAATATTATAATAAATACAAAAATTATAATATGAAGTACATCCAACAAAAAACATTCTAATTTTCTAAAATAAAAAATACAAATTTAATACATAATATCATAAAATAAGAATGTGGGTCGGCAGACACAAAGTGTCTATCGACACACTAGATTATTATAAAATATATAACTTAACCGATATCGTTAACTATATGTTGAACTAATATATCACCATATTACTACTCTAATCCATATAATAAGGGGTAAGATATTAATAATAAGATAAATAATTCACTTACTCCTCATTTAGCTATCTATTATGTGAAAATTTAATGATTCATATAAATTATTAGATTTTTATAGAAAAAATAACTAAAATATGAAGAATGTTTCTTTAACTTACTCCTCAAATAATTGGATCGTAATCACATGGAAATATAATCAAAATGGAAATAAAGTATTTGACATATGGTACGATATGCATAACAAAAAAAATATGATTGTCACACTTATTCACATATTATGAAAACCAATCCCGAGGCACATGTTGCACACTTTTGGTTATTTAGGTACTATCATTTGTTCATGTCAGATTATACCTTATTCTGTTCTCTTCCCTATAAATTATGTACTCATAAGTTTTCTTCTATGAAAAGATAGGTATGGAATTTAAACTATTTAAAGAATTGCAGAGAGTATAACTGACTTCACTCCTCACTGATAGGTGAATTTAAATACTTGCAGAATATGGGAAGAATACGTGAATAACAAAGTTTAGATGAATATATATGTTCAAATATGGCAAATTTACTTACTTCGTGCACCTTGGCTGAAAAATTACAATATTGGTACATATTTTAAATTAATTATCAAAATAGTGTATTTTTAAAAAATCGGTATCTTTGCACAAAACTCAGCAACAAAGTTGTCGAATTTCATATTTCTTCCTCTCTCCAAAATCAGCACTGAAAAGGTGTAGATTTAACTCGGCATTATGATTGCAGAGTTTGGTGGCAACCTAAATTATTGTTTTGTATTATAAAATATCACTGTTATTATAATATGTCTCCATGAAATGTTGCAGAAGCTAGAAACAAAATAGTGAAGTAGTATTGAAGCAGCGGATCTTGGTTGATTTGTTACAAATTTCTAATTAAGGGAAGAAGAAAAAATGTTTTTTCATGGCAAAAGTTTTGTGAGTGTGATTTCTACTACCAACCCTTTTCACCAAAATGTTGTAATTGAAGACAACCACTTAGGTTGAGTTGAAGGGGCATTTAATAAGGGGGAAACTAATACTATGATGAGAATGAAGGTTTGAAGACTAGTATTGAATAGGTTCCAGCACTGAAGGAGTTTCACATGAAAAATGAATAAAGCTATATTATTTCACAACTATGACAATAAACTACCATATTGAAAAAGAAAGAATAGAGCAAGGAAAACCGAAGAATACATAGCAGCAACATGAGAAGGCAAATTTACGTAACTTTAATGTACTGAATTTTTTTCATGACAACTAAACACTAATTTGGGTTGCCAACTAAACATTAATTTTGCAAATGAGCCACCAAACTCGGCAATCGTAATTGCTAGTTACATTGAAGAAGAAAAAAATGTTAAACTCTACCATACTATTGCCGAGTTTGACTTGCGGTGGAGAGAAAAATATGAAACTCGCCGAGTTTAGTGCAAAACGCCAACCTTGATATCGATTTCTCAAAAAGTATACCATTTTAGTAATTAATATAAAGGTACATCAAGAATGTAATTTTTCAATCAAGATATACCAAATAAGTAAACTTGTCGTTCAAATATATATCCTTTATCACTGGCATATGAGTTGTTTTTTTAATCTAAAATAGAGATTTAATGTTGAAGTTATTTAGAAGAGAATAAAATAGACAAACAAAATATTGATGAAGTGGTGTAAAGCCTCACTGGATTCCCAAAGACGAATGTTCGATCCCTACGAGCAACACTTTTTTAGAGGGGCGACCACGAACTCCAAAAGGGTTAGTTTCTTACCAAAAAAGGTGAGGAAATACCCGTAGTAGTACCAAAACAGAAGAGAATAAAATATATCTTCATATCAGGAGATAAATTACCTCTTACAACTATTAAAATTATGATATGTATATTATTTTTTTAGCTTTTCAAAATATTTATATAGAAAATGGTTGAATATATCATAGTTTTAGTGACTGAAAGAGATAATTTATTTCCTAAAATAGAAAGATAATTCAAACATGATTACAATAATTCAAACAAAAAATATTGAATATCTTTTCAGATTTCATTATTAAGTTATTGGGAAGAACAATATATTAATTGATGTAATCAAATGAGTTAGTTGTATAATTCTTAATAAAATAACTTTATTACTCATATAGTTTTATCCTATTCAAACATGATTATATTCAAAGTGATTACAATAATTCAAACAAAAAATATTGAATATCTTTTCAGATTTCATTATTAAGTTATTGGGAAGAACAATATATTAATTGATGTAATCAAATGAGTTAGTTGTAGTAGTTAGGAAAGTTACCATTTGTAGAAAGTAGTTAAGTTGGTTGAAATTGTTTTTAGAAAGTTGTATATTAGTTTGTAATCATTGAAGCATTTAATATACAATTCCATACACTAAATATTCATAGAAAGATTACTCTCTCTCTTTTCTTAATTCTCTTCTTCCTGAATCCAACCTCATCTTATTTTGATCTTTCTTTCTCTTCTTTCCACAAGACTAACATTTGGCATCAAGAGCCATCAAGAAGATCAAGTTTTTTTTCCCGCTACAAATGGCACAAACAACTGGAAACTTTGCCACAACACTACCTATACTAGACGGCAAGAACTGGACTAGGTGGTGCATACAAATGAAAGCCATACTTGGATATCAAGATGTAGCAGATATTGTGGAAGAAGGGTTACCAATCCTAGAAGAAGGAGCCATTGAAGCACAACGGAATGCACATAAACAAAACAAGAAACGAGACTGCAAAACAATATGCCTTCTCCACCAAGAAGTGGACAATGCCCACTTTGAAAAGATTGCAGGATCTGCAACAGCAAAGGAAGCTTGGGATGTGTTAGAAAAGCACTATGATGGTGCTGCACAATTGAAGAAGATCCACCTACAAACCATGAGGATGCAATTTGAACTCATGCAAATGGAAGAAGGTGAGAAGGTTGCTGATTTTTTCACTAGGTTGATCACACACACAAATGCATTGAAGGCTTGTGGTGAAAAGATGATTGATGCAACCATAGTTGAAAAGGTATTAATGATAGTGTCTCCTAAATTTGATTATGTGGTGGTAGCCATTGAGGAATCAGGAAGAGTTGAAAACATGAAGATTGAGGAGCTTCAAGGGTCACTTGAAGCCAATGAACAAAGACTTCATGAGAAGATCACAGATAGATCCTCACATCAAATACTCCAAATGCAGACAACAAAGAAAGGAGGATTCTGGGTAAATAATTCAAGCAAGAGCCAAGGGAGATATCCTGATATTAAGGGTAGAAAGAACTATGCCAATAATTCTGAACAACCAGAACAGTCCACTAGGAGATATGGTTGCAAGCATTCAAAGGGTTGAAGAGAAAAGTTGACAAGAAAAAAGTTAGGTGCTACAACTGTGATAAGTTTGGGCATTACTCAACTAAATGCTTAGCACCTAGCAAGAATCAACACCAAAGAAAGTAAGAATCAGAAGCAAATCTTGTCAAGGAAGAAAATTAAGACTTTGATGAAGAAGTTGTGCAACTCATGATGACAACAAATTGCAAATCCAAAAGAAATGATACTTGGTACCTTGACTCTGGTTGCTCCAACCACATGACTGGGCACAAAGACTGGTTCGTGAACTTTGACTCAAGTAAGAGAAACAAAGTAAAATTTGCAGACAATAAGGTAGTGATCACTGAGGGATCAGGTGACATACCCTTTAAGATGAAGTGTGCAGAAAAGCATATATAACATATGTATGGTTTGTCCCTGAAATGAAAACCAACCTCATCAGCCTTGGACAACTACATGAAAGAGGTTTCAGTATGGAGTTGAGTGATGGAGTAATGAATGTTTATGATAGCTTGAAGAAGAAGATCTTACAAGTTCCTATTTCAAGCAATAGAACATTTCAAGTCAAGCTAGGAATTGCAGATTCACAATGCTTGAATGTAGAAACTACCTCAAGTGAAACATGGCTCTATCACTTAAGGTATGATCATCTCAACTACAGAGATCTTAAATTGTTAAGCACTAAAGAAATGTTCATTGGTCTTCTAGAAATTAAAGCTCAAAACTCAGCATGTGGTAGCTGTCTAACTAGCAAACAGGTCAAAACCTCATTTAGTAATCACACCCAAAATAGAGATGTTTACTTACTAAATGTTGTATACTCAGATGTATGTGGACCTTTTGAGGTGCCCTCACTTGGAGGAAACGAATATTTTGTCTCTTTTATTGATGAATTTAGCAGGAAGATGTGGATTTACCTCATCAAAGCAAAGAGTGAAGTACTTGACAAGATAAAGAAGTTCAAAGCCTTGGCAGAAAGACAATATAGGAAACTCCTAAAAGTTCTCAGAACTGATGGAGGAGGAGAGTTCAACTCAAGAGAGCTAGAAGAATTGTGTGAAGGGCATGACATCATTCATGAAGTTACTGCTCCATACACTCCACAACATAATGGAGTGGCTGAAAGGAGGAATAGAACTGTCATGAATATGGTGAGATGCATGCTGAAATGCAAGTGCCTGCCTCATAATTTCTGGGGTGAATCTGTGACTAAAGCAACATATATACTGAACAAATGCCCAACTCAAGCTCTTGGCAATCAGATTCCTGAAGAGGTTTGGACTGGAAAAAG
This sequence comes from Lupinus angustifolius, assembly GCF_001865875.1. Lineage (NCBI taxonomy): Eukaryota > Viridiplantae > Streptophyta > Magnoliopsida > Fabales > Fabaceae > Lupinus > Lupinus angustifolius. The sequence goes on from NC_032018.1 coordinate 13,176,859, forward strand.
GCAATCAGTGAAGCATCTAAGGGTGTTTGGTTCAGTCTGTTATAAGCACATCCCAAACCAAGTGAGAAAGAAGTTAGATGACAATGGTGAATTGATGATTTTTGTTGGCTACAATCCAACAGGATCATATAAACTCCTGAATCCTATAACCAATCAAGTAATGTTCAGTAGAGATGTTTACTTTGATGAGATGAGCCTATGGAAAGATTTCCTTAGGAAGGTTGAGAACAACAAGTCAGTAATTGTAATTTCTATGCAAGAGGATAATGAAAGCACATAAGAATTGAATCATGATCCAAGAATAAGGATCAAGAAAATAGAGCTGTTGAAACCAGACCTACAAGGACAAGACACTTACCATTAAGTGAGTGTGAGATGTTTGTAGATGATGTAATCATTGATGAAGGTGACTTGATCCACTTGGCACTCCTAGGAGAAATTGAACCAGTTACCTTCTAGGAGGCACTTAAGGAGGATGTATGGCTTAAGGCAATGGAAGAAGAGCTCAAAGCCATCAACAAGAATGACACTTGGGAAGAAGCTGGACTACCTAATAATAAAAGGCATATAGTAGTCAAATGGGTGTATAAGGTCAAGTTGAGACCTGATGGAAGTGTCTCCAAGCACAAAGCAAGGCTTGTGGCCAAAGAATTCATGCAAAAAGAAGGCTATGACTATGATGAGGTGTTTGCACTAGTGGCTAGATTCGAAATAGTTAGATTGATTGTTGCACTTGCTAGTTGGAATAACTGGAAACTGTGGCAACTTGATGTCAATAGTGCCTTCCTAAATGGTCCTCTTGAAGAGGAGGTGTATATAACTCAGCCCCTTGGATTTCAGACAACAACAATAGGGGGAAACAAAGTACTAAGACTAAAGAAGGTATTGTATGGCTTGAAACAAGCTCCAAGAGCTTGGAACAAAAGAATTGACTCATTCCTAACATCTATTGGCTTCACTAAGTGCAAGGTGAAATATGGTGTATATATAAACTTAACAAGCACAAGAGAATTAATCCTAATCTGTCTCTATATGGATGATTTGGTTATCACAGGGAGTAGTGAATCTGAAATCCTAACATTGAAAAGAAAACTCAAATATGAATTTGAAATGACAGATCTTGGAAAGTTAGCATACTTCCTTGGCATAGAATTCCTAAAGACAGAAAAGGGAATCATTATGCATCAAAAGAAGTACACAACAGATGTGCTAGACAGATTTCAAATGAAAAAATGTAAACCTGCATCAACACCAGTTGAAGTAAACATGAAGCTAAATGAAACAGGTTTGGAAAATCAAGCAGATACAACACTCTATAGGCAAATTGTGGGTTGTCTCAGGTTCATATGTCACAGTAGGCCTGAAATAACCTATGGAGTGGGAGTGATAAGCAAACACATTGCTAAACCTACATAAGCACACATGATTGCAGCAAAGAGAATCCTTAGATATTTAAAAGGAACCTTATGCTATGATGTGTTGTTCCCAAACCAAAAGCAGAACTGTGAGTCGGTTTTTGTGGGATACTCAGACTCGGATTGGTGTGGAGACAATGAGGATAGAAGGAGCACTTCAGGCTATTTGTTCACTATCTTTGATGCACTTATATCTTGGAGCTCGAGGAAGCAAGATGTGGTGGCCTTATCAACTTGTGAGGTTGAATATATTGGAGCATGCAATGCTACATGCCAAGGATTATGGTTGATGTATCTTATGACAGAACTGAAGTATGGAGAGTTTGAGAATTTCGAACTAAGGGTGGATAATAAATCAACAATAAACTTGGCAAAGAACCCTGTTAGCCATGGAAGGAGCAAACATATTGAAATAAGGTTTCATTTCTTAAGAGACCAAGTTGGAAAGGGTAGAGTCAAGATGGTTCATTGTTCAACAAAGATTCAAAAAGCTGATGTACTAACAAAGGCACTCAAGGTTGATAGGTTCAAAAGAATAAGAGACATGGTGAATGTGTTCAGTTTCTAAAACAACTCTGTTTTGGCTATGGAATGCTCACTGTCATGAAATTAAGGAATGCCATTCCTTATGAGCAATAACTCTTTTATTAAGAGTGCATGTTAAGTGATGTAATCAAATGAGTTAGTTGTAATAGTTAGGAGAGTTACCATTTATAGAAAATAGTTAAGTTGGTTGAAACTGTTTTTAGAAATTTGTAATCATTGAAGCATTTAATATACAATTCCATACACTGAATATGCATAGAAAGATTACTCTCTCTCTCTCTCTTTTCTTAATTCTCTTCTTCTTGAATCCAACCTCATCTTCTTCTTCATTCTTTCTTTCTCTTCTTTCCACAAGACTAACACAATAGAGTACTCTACACGAAAATATATTTTTCCCAAACGTACGCACCCGTTCCTAAAAACGTTATTAACAGAGGTTATGCTATTAGAAAGATAGCTTGATCAGATAATTAAATAATACTATTAATTTTCAATACATTTTGATAAGAGGTTAATAACATAAACAAAATAAGTCATGAAATATAACATAGGGGTAAAATAATAACCTAATCCGTACATAAACTAAAACATAATAATTCAATTGTTGAGAGTATGATTTATGCAAGATTCACCACAAATATCTTCCAACTCAAATCTGATACCTTTGATCAACGCATTTGTAAGTGAATTATTTTTCCTTTTTCATCTATTTTTTTAAACAACAAAAGGTAATGTATTAAAAAGGCACAAGGGGTGCAACCCACAACAAAAAACTAAGGATTGTTTCTAATACAATTGTTCTCAATGCAACACCAAGGTTGAAAACAACATTGGTTAAAAGAAAAAGTACTCCTACCACCACTTGAATAATACCATTGCCAACTCCTAACTTTGATAAGATCTACGACATGGTTAACACATATTTTTATCATTAAAAGTTGCATCATTCATCTCCAACTAAATGGACCATACCACACAGAACCAGACGATTCTCCAAATTTTCCTCCCTTTTTGAGGCTTCCAGTAAGAGTCATGAAGCTGGAGGAATTCAGCCATAGACTTCGGAATAACCAACGAGATCTTCAACCACGCATAAACTCCACCCCAGACATCCACCACCCAATTGCACGATCCGAATAGATGATCCAAAGACTCAGGATACTCATGGCACACTGCATAGATCAAGTTCTCCTCCCTATGAAAAATATTACGTCTAAATAGTGCCTCTTTACATGGCACTTTGTTTCTAAAAACTCTCCAAATTAAACAACAGACTGTAGCAGGTGTCATCGTTTTCCAGCATCTAAAGAGGATGTTGTTCAGAGCATAGCGCTCTTCCGACACCACATCCTGCTCAGAAAAACCATTCTCCATAGCTTCTATATATGTTGTCTTCACCACAAACAGTCCAGAACCCTCTAAGTTTCACCATTACTTATCATCTTTACCTTGAGTGCACTTAACAGATTAATAACATTATAAAGATTGGACGCCAATATGTCTTCCCTCTCCAACAGATCCCTTCTCCACCTTATTTTCCAATACCAAACATTGTGAATCCATTCACCATAGTCTTCCACCAAAGCGTTTCTATTTTCGGCCAGTAAAAAAGCCTCAGGAATCTATGTTTTAAACACAAAGAACCATACCAAATACCCAATAACCAAAACCTTGAATTTCTCCCATCACCTATAACCTTTGAAATATTCATCTCAAAGCCATTACCTAAAATACCATGCTCACGAGATAAGCCTCTCAAATCCTACCACCATACAGAGTCAACAACGAAATGCAATATGTCCAAGGCAATACCATATTTGGAATTAAGCACCTTAACCCACAAGGAATTCGGCTCTTGAAGTATACGCCATTTCCACTTACAAAGTAAGGTTTTGTTGAAAATGAATAGATTTTTGACACTAAGACTTCCCTCTTTTTTTGGTTTGCAAATATCATCCCACCATTTTTATTCCCCCACAAAAAGTTTCGTTCGAGAGTCACCAATTGAGAGATTACCTTCTTGGGAGCTTTGTAAAGGGATAGCATATAAATTGGAACACTATTGAGAATATAATTAATAAGAATAACTCTCCCACCAAAGGATATATGATTAATTTTTCAGTTGGCGAGTCTCTTAGCAACAACATTAATAACACATTTCCAGGTTGCAAACCTTCTTGGATTAGCTCCGACAGGGACACTCAGATAAAAAAAGGGAATAAAACTCACCTTAAAAGATAAGAACTCAGATGCTGCATCAATAAGTGAATCCTATATACTAATGTCAATCAATGAATTATTTTGGAAATTAACTCTGAGCCCTGAAACCAGCTCAAAGCACCTCAATGAGCTCTTAATTGTCCAAAGATTATTGATGTCCGAATTGAAGATTAGAACTGTACCATCTACAAACTGCAGAATATAAATTTCAACCCCCAACCTCCCCACTTTGAATCCACCAAACAGACCCAAGGAGACAACCCTCCTAATCATCCCAGCAAACCCTTCAGCCACTATTAGGATCAGGAAAGGAGCCATCGGATCCCCTTGACGGATCCCTTTAGAAAAAGAAAACTACTTTGTAGGGACACCATTGATCAACACCGACATTGATGTTGAAGATAAACACTCATTTATCCAATTCCTCCATTGCAAAGAGAACCCAAATATGTGAAGTATATAATCAATGAATTGCCAACTCATAGAATCATATGCTCTCTGAAAGTCCACTTTGAAGATGAAACACCCTTCATTAATTTTTTTGGCTGAGTGAATAACTTCGTTGATAATAATTGGAGCATCCAAGATATTATGATCACCCAAAAAAGCAGACTCAGAGGCAGAAATAACCAGAGACAACATTGTTTTCATTCTACCAGCTAACAATTTGGCAACTATTTTGTACAGCGAGCCTACCAAAGAAATAGGTCTGAAATCCTGAATTTTCACTAGATTTAAGACCTTTGGAATTAGAGCTATGAAAGAAGAATTAAGCCCTTTAGGAAATTTTGAGTTAATCTGAAATTCCTTCACAAAACTACAAATATCAGATTTGATAATGTCCCAAAACTCCTGGAAAAATTTGAAATTTAAACTCATCATGACTTGGGCTCTTGTCTACCACACAACTTGTTTAATTTCATCATCCGAAAAATCCACACTACCCTTTTAATTTCCTTTTTCATCTTTTTTTTGGTTTTTTTAGTAAAAACACTGCATGTATCAATTTGTGGAAAATTGAAATACCACAAATAATTTTAAAAAATTATTAAATGTGGCTAAGATTAGTCTAACATTATCAATATTATTCCTGAAAGCAATATTTATGAAGACGGACAACCATATATTCTAAAATGGATTGTCCTTATCCAAAATATAAGGATACACTTAGTACTATAAAAAAAGATTAGTCTAACATTTTTATGACACCTTAGGAAATTAGTTTGACTATTTAAATATTAATTTAGATTTTTATTTTTACGGATAAGAAAATTTATAAACATCTAGTTTTTTTACATAAGACAAGCACACAGAAAACACGAGTAAAATGTCTGTCATTGAAGTGTTTGTTTTTTTGAGGAGGATTCAAAACAGTGAAGTAGTGAACACAGCACAATAAAATAAGAAGAAAAAAGAACCTTGCAAAAGTGCAAACTTCACTTAATTTATTCACATCAAAACCCATATTTTCCTTTTCATTCTCTCTGATTCCACTCACCAATTAACTCTGATCTACCATTGAATTTTGTTGAAGCAAATTATGGAGTCAATACTTGGTCGTGCTCTGGAATACACACTCAAGTATTGGCTCAAATCATTTTCTAGAGATCAATTTAAGTTGCAGGGTCGAACCCTTCACCTTTCCAATTTAGGTACCATTCATTCCAAATCCCAAAAATGCAAATTTAATCATTAGGGTTAACTTATCCTTAACTGTGTTTCAATTTTGTTTTGTGTTAGATATAAATGGTGATGTGTTGCATTCTAGTGTTGGATTGCCACCTGCACTCAATGTTGCTACTGCCAAAGTTGGCAAATTGGAGATAATGGTTTGTTACTGATACTAACTTAGTAACTAACAAACTTGTTTTACTTCTTTATTGTGGTTATGTTTATTTGTTTGATTCTTTTTTGTTTGTCATTCTGTTATTTGGTGGTTTTGTTAGCTTCCTTCGGTGAGTAATGTACAAACGGAACCAATTGTTGTGAAAATCGATAGGCTTGATCTGGTTCTTGAGGAAAAATCTGATTTTGATGCACCATCTCCGAGTCCAAACAGGTAAACCAAATTTGTAGAGAGATGCTTTTTTTGCTGTTGTGTTGACGCACAAGATGGGATAGAGAGTTAGGAATAATGCATTAGAGAGGAAGTTGATTTGTTACTTACTGTAGAAAGATAGTAAAATTTCACATTTTGTGGTTCGGTCATGCGTGGGGAAGACACTTAGAATTTTGGGTAAGGAGTGTAGGTCAAATGGAGTGTAATCTAATAAATAGAGGACGAGGGAGATTTTGGAAAACTGTAGGTGAAATCATTAGACAAGATTTATGATGGACATTAAGGTGGGGTTTGATCTATATGTACCTGCCCTCACATAGTGGGGAAAAGGCTTGATTGTTGTTGTTGATGATAATTTTTCTTACTTTTGTTATTATGTTTTTCTTGCTTCTTCGTAAATGCAGTAACACGCCATCGGCTGCCTCCTCAAAGGGTAGCGGTTATCGTTTTGCTGATAAGGTTTGACTCTATCTTTTGTTAGCCTGAGTTGATATACACGATAATCTTCTAATGATGACATGCTTGTAGTCTATTTTTCATAATGGAAAAGGGGGAAAGAACAGCACAATAACACGGTTGGGGAATTTGTACAGTTTGGTAATAGGGTGAATTTTTAGTAACATAAATAAAGAAGGTGTTAGACTGTAATGAGAACTTGGTGGAAGGTTCGTTTCAAATTGCAACACCATTTTCAGGAGTTCCTATGAAATGCCAATCACTTATTGACAAGCCCAAATATTTTATATGAATTATGTTTTGATAAAAAATATTTTGTTTTGAATCATGTTTTGATAAAAAGTTATTTTATTTGAGACTTTCCAAATGATATTGACTGTCGGCGGTCTTCAGATTGCAGATGGCATGACTATACAAGTTGATACAGTTAATCTATTACTTGAAACTCGCGGTGGTACCCATCGCAAAGGGACAACTACATGGTATGTTCTATTTACCACTGCTCTGGATTGGATATCTTATGTATGTTCAGGCTTTATCTAAACTATTTAGTGTTATGGATCTGGATAAATTGAAATTGATATTAGTTACTATCCTGCTCTATGCCAAGGTTGATGCAATATTTAATGTTTTAGACCACATTTCTTGTAATGGATTTAGGCGATTGTGTGAGGTAGTTTCAGGCATAAAAATGATGGATTTTCATTTGAATTTGGCTTAAAGACTATGTTATACCTTTCCCCTGAAATCTGTTTACAAGTGTCCCCCTTCGCCGTCTTTGGTTTCAGGGCACCACCCATGGCATCTATCACCATGCGCAATCTTTTGCTGCATACCACAAATGAAAAATGGCAGGTATGCTTCAAAACACTTCTGACACTACATGCATATAACATTTTATTGAAGGATTTTTTCCTTATCAGGTTGTAAATCTTAAGGAAGTACGGGAGTTCTCTGATAACAAGAAGTACATATATGTCTTCAAAGTAATATATCCCCCTTCACTGGTTTTAATATGTGTGTGTAATCTGTATTGACATGATATTGTTCCTTCATATTCTTCTATATTATGGATCTCCTTTTGTTATAAGACCAGCCTGTATCCTATTGAGAAATATATTTCTGCTGTACTCTCAGTGTTGAGGATATAATGTTATTTATATTTCTATTGTCAACTAATAAAAAAATTTATGTCCAGAAACTGAAATGGGAATCTTTGTGTATTGATCTGTTGCCTCATCCTGACATGTTCACGGATGCCGCATTTGACTGCTCTCAAGAGGGATCAAACCCAAGGGAAGATGATGGTGCAAAGCGAGTATTCTTTGGAGGAGAGCGTTTAATTGAAGGAATATCTGGAGAAGCATATGTAATGAATACAGTTCCGCCAATTAAATTTGTAAATATTTTGTTTTACTCTAGAATTGTATTAGTCATGAGATATAGCTTGAATTTACTATTACCAGATCACGGTTCAGAGAACCGAGTTCAACAGTCCACTTGGGCTTGAGGTTCAATTGCACATCAATGAAGCCGTTTGTCCTGCATTAAGTGAACCAGGTGTGTAATAGGGCACATGCCAGTTTTCTTGCATCCTTCTTAAACTGATACAAATGGCATGGATGTGACATGAGGTTGATACAATGTATATGAGCAGGACTACGTGCACTTCTCCGCTTCATGACAGGATTATACGTTTGTCTAAACAGGGGTGGTGTTGATTTCAAGGCTCAACAGGTTTCATATTGTTTTAACTTTTTCCTCTGATCATACCAATTCTCGGTAGTTTGTCATGCACAAAAAACTTTTTTTCATTTTGGGTTTTTCTGAGTTTGTCTGTAATTGAATCATGACAGCGATCCATTGAAGCAGCTGGGCGCTCTCTTGTCTCAATTGTCGTAGATCATATATTTCTTTGCATTAAAGATACTGGTTTGTCTTTAGCCTACATAGTTTTTTATATTGGTCTAAATCTCCTTTAGTTATTCTTAAATATCATGTGGTTAATAATTATGTATAATTGGCATCAACTTGCAGAATTCCAGCTTGAGCTTTTAATGCAGTCTCTCTTTTTTTCTCGGGTAATTTTTTATTTTTTTATGCTCATAGTTTTGTTTCCTATATGATATTGTCTCGTCAAATTCATTCTTCGTTTTTTTGGGTACTTGTCCATATGACTCTTCAATATGCGTTTTGGTGATACCTTAGCCTTATCTAATGGGTAGAATAGAAATATCTATATATTAAGTCAAAATTAGAACTTAGTACAGAACCTTATACTTCAGAGTCTATTTTTTTTGGTGCCCTTCATAAGTTTTTTTGGTCCATTGGAGGCCCATTGGGTATCAAGATGGTAGGTCGCACTCTCTAATACCCGATGTGTTTTAATGCTACATGTTGCTAGACTTAGATGAATGATTCAGAAATAAGAGAACAGCATAAAATAAAATGAATTATCCTTGCAGGCCAGTCTTTCTGAAGGAGATAATGACAACAACTTGACAAAGATTACAATTGGTGGACTATTTTTGAGGTTTGTGTCTCTGAGATCTATTTGAATAACAACTATTAAAAGCAGTGACCTGTGTGCGGTGGGGGTGGATATCTTTATTCATAGGATTTGAATGGAAACGGGGAACCATCTAATCTGAAGATATTGGCTATGGATCGTGGCCCATGTATAGCACCAGTTACTCTTGTGTTTAGATAATTAGATACATTGAGTTGAATCCTTAACAGTTAATGCAATTGAAAGGGGTGATAGTTTGATATATTAAGGGTTAGTAATATGCCTTACTTGATTAATTTTTGGAGGCTCTCAATAGTTGTACTGACTTCATTATTTTTTTTCAAGTTGACTGTAGTAACTGTTATAATGTAACTTATTTGTAGTTTCTTTGTGTTTGAATGCAGGGACACCTTTTCAAACCCTCCATGTACCTTAGTGCAACCATCAATGCAACCTGTTTTAGGAGATGTTTTCCATGTGCCAGAATTTGGTATCAAGTTATTAGATAATATTCTTGGAAGGAAGATATCACTTTGTTAATGCACATATTTTTTGTTTAGTTGTTTTTTAAACCCTTTGTTTTGGCAGCTAGGAGCTTTTTCCCTCCGATATACCCCTTGGGAGAACTGCAGTGGCAATTGATGAATGGAACCCCTCTAATATGCCTCCACACCCTTCAGATCATGCCTTCTCCACTTCCACCATCCTTTGCTTCTGAAACAGTTATTTACTGTCAGCCTCTAATGGTATGTGCAGGTTCTTTCAATAAATCGATTTATCGATCTGAAAGATGCTTGCATCTATGTTTATTTCCAATTATTTTATTTGAGGATCTTTCTATACTTTTCAGATTCATCTCCTAGAAGAATCATGCCTGAGGATATCCTCTTTGTTAGCTGATGGAATTGTTGTCAGTCCCGGTGACATTTTACCAGATTTTTCAGTAAAATCTTTGATTTTCACTCTCATGGGACTGGATCTTACAGTTCCTTTTGACAATGTCAAAATGGATATTTCTAAGAGCAGCATGGACAATACAGCTCAGACCTCCTTTGCTGGCGCAAGGCTTCATGTTGAAAGCCTTTCCTTTTTGAACTCACCCTCATTGAGACTTAGAATGCTGAACCTCGAGAAGGATCCCGCTTGCTTCTGTCTTTGGGAAGGTCAACCAATTGACGCCAGCCAGAATAAGTGGACAGCTAGAGCATCCCAGCTTACTTTGTCTCTAGAAGCATGTACCGGCACAGCCGGACATCAAAATTCTGCTGGACGGACTGCAGAATTATTGAGATGTGTTGATCTGAAAGAGGCTTGCATTGAAGTAGCTATGGCAACTGCTGATGGCAGTCCGTTGTTAAAAGTCCCTCCTCCAGGGGGTATTGTTCGGGTGGGAGTTGCTTGTGAACAGTATATATCCAACACTTCTGTCGAACAGTTATTTTTTGTCCTGGATCTCTATGATTATTTTGGGAGAGTTAGTGAGAGAATAGCAATGGCTGGAAAAAGGAAACAATTGGAGAGCATTAGGGACAAATCTTTTAGTGGAAAGATAATGGACAAGGTTCCTAGTGACACTGCTGTGAGTTTAGCAGTGAAAGACCTCCAACTTAGATTTCTCGAGTCTTCTGCAGCGAGTGTTGTGGGAATGCCTTTAGTATTGTTTGTTGGAGATGATCTGTTCATTAGTGTGAGTCATAAAACCCTTGGTGGTGCTATTGTTGTTTCATCTACTTTACGTTGGGAGAGTGTCGAGATAGACTGTGTGGATGCTGAGGGGCACTTAGCATGTGAAAAGGGCTCATTCTTGAGTTTTAGCGAAAATGTTCCGTCACCAAGTGATAACGGGTATCCTCAACTAAGAGCTGTTTTATGGGTGCATAAGAACGAGAAACATCTATTGAATGGAACTGCTCATTCAGTCCCCTTTTTGGACATCAGCACGGTACATGTCATACCGTTACATGAACAAGACACGGACTCTTATAGTTTGAATGTCTCAGCTTCTGTATCTGGGGTCCGTCTTGGTGGAGGAATGAACTATGCTGAAGCCCTCTTGCATAAATTTGGAATACTTGGGCCTGATGGTCGCCCTGGGACAGATCTTTGTAAAGGGTTGGAAAACCTACAAAAAGGACCATTGTCGAAACTTTTTAAGACAACGCCTCTCATTGTTGATAATTCAAATGATGGTATGAAACAGTGTCATCTAATCTTCTGTAGTGGTTTACTTGCATAATACATAATAAATTTGTTCCCTGTTCATCTTTTTTATGTTTATTTGTTAAGTATATTTTTCTTTTTGACCTATTTTTTACCCAGTTGAAAGTACGAGAGAAGAGAACGAAACTGGGTTTCCACACTTGAAGAAGCCAGATGATGTAGGTATAACTATAGAATTCAGAGACTGGTTATTTGCTCTTGAAGGTGCACAAGATACAGCTGAAAGATGGTGGTTCTCCAGTCATGAAGACGTAGGCAGAGAAGAGAGGTGTTGGCAAGCAACTTTCAATGGCTTACGAGTAAATGCAAAAACTGGCCCAAAGAATGTTACAGATCGAAAAGCACAAGTGCATAGAATGCAAAAAAATAAAGTAGAACTCGTTACGGTAAAGAAAAGCTTTTTATTTTTTAAGATTCAAAGATTTTCTTTCTTCTTTTAAGAATGAAATTTTCTTTATTGATTGAGAAGAGAAACTAAGTAGAGAGTAGGTTTAGATCTTATTTAAAAATAACTCGACACCCCTGTAGACACTACATGCTGGAAGAATCGGAGGAAATGCAACAAATGAAATGCCACATTTTAGTTCAATTATATCATACATGATATGATTAGTCCAGCATATGTATGAAGGTGGATAAAACTAATTTGCAACTTATGGCCTCTGTTTTTACTGAAATGGATCATTTCACCTGCTGTCATTTTTCTGTTGACTAATAACTACTGCTATTTAGCAGAAATAACTCATTGTGAAAACTAACCTAACCTAACATCTATTTCGGGAATTGGTCTGAAGGTCTATTGTAACCCTTGTTAGCTCAACAATATAACTTCTAATATCTCAAGTTCAGTGTATGATGGCTTTTCCTTGAACAACCTATGACTGATGGAAATTGAGGTTGGCTAGTGCTACATTCATTTAGTGTTGTCAAAAGGGGAAATTTTCTTGGATTAACTAGACAAATTTGAGGCTAGATAGGAGACTTTCTTTTCATGTATGTTATGATGGTTTTGGCTCAAGATTTCTGGCAAAATAAATGAAACAGTTAGTTTATGCGCAGCCTGGGAATGTCAAGTATTAATCTAACCTCTGTTGTTTCGGATTTATATACTTTCGGTTTAAATATGATAAAGCTCAATATCCTTGTTAGTTGGTTTTGATTGTGTATCTTCTCATTTCTTTTTCTTGCCTGCTGTTAAGAGATGTCCTATCCCTATCATGCTCCTTACATATGGTGTCTGCACTTGCAGGTTGGAGTTCAAGGGCTGCGAATTTTGAAGCCTAATACCCAAAAAGACACTCCTCTATCAATGTTAATTGCAAATGGGGTTAAAGAATTTACTGACACGGTCGGTGGAATTGGTCTTGAAGCTCACTTGATATTATGTGAGGATAGTGTAGATGATGAAATGGCTAATTGGGAAGTTGAAAACCTAAAGTTCTCTGTTGAACAACCGGTAATGGGAATTTCATATTTATGTATTGATCATTCTCTCTTTTATATGAATGGTGTGACACGAATATTTTACAATGCAGATTGAAGCAGTTGTAACCAAGGATGAGCTTCAACGCCTCACTTTTCTGTGCAAATCTGAAATTGACTCAATTGGCCGGATAGCTGCTGGAATTATATGTCTGCTTAAGCTAGAAGATTCTATTGGTCAATCTGTAATAGATCAACTAGGCAACCTAGGTATGCTCTTAATTTTCGTTGGTGTCAAATTAATTTTTATTACACATAAAGTTCTATTCTTTAGAGATCTATAAGTGGAGCCTTTAGCTTTGCATAAAGTTAGGAATTGATGGAATTGTTTTATTTTTAAGGAACTGCATTTTGATCTAGGGAAGAAAATGGATTTAAGGTTCCAGGTTAGGATTGTGGCAGTTCATAGGACTAGTAAGCCACCAACAAGGTGTTAGTCTAATGGTGTAAGGCCCAGCTAGATTCCCAGAAAGACCAAAAGGTCAAGGGTTTAATTCTTGGGAGCAGACATTTTTTAGGAGGGATAACCACGCATCCTGAAAGACTTAAAGAGATTAGTTCCTTGCCCATAGGGTGAAGAGATACCCTTAGTAGTACCCAAACAAAATAAGACTAGTAAGCCAAAAGGCTTCTGTTTTTTTTAAATTATAGGAAATGGATAATGTTTGAAAACAAGGCATCTCAAATCCTAGTTGCTGGTAAACTGATGATGACTACTTTAACTGGCGGTCATATATGGTTCTTAAAATAGTCTTTCTGTGCACAATCCCTCCAAGATAAGAACTAATTGAGCAATACTAAAATCTATAAGTTATGTTGATCGTGTTTACTCGAATAAATTTGTGAAAACGACGAACTTAGACTAAACTAATGTTCACTTAACAGATTGAACAGCATAATAAATGATGTAAATGATATACTAATTAATGTTCCGAGTTTGTCGCGAACTGGAGACTTTATTATGGTTAGCTGTAATTTTAGCACTTATATAGCATGATTATCTAGTTATACTCCAGTTTGTTCGTTTAGGCTAGGTTGAAACTGCATGCCTCTAGTCATTAATTCAAAAGTTGTCTTCATTGCTTCCTTCTCATATTTTTGTTTATGAGCATTTTGTCTTTCCACCTCCTGTTATCAATTGTATATTGGCATAAGCCATAAGGCTTGCTGAGACTATTAATGCTCTTTAGAAATTCTAGCTTCGGTTAATTTTCTCGCTATTAATCCTTGAGAAATGTTTTGTACCACATTTTTAGACAACTGTGAACCTGTGGTTGGATATTGAGGTATTGCGTGTTTCGAGGTAGATTAGAGAAATGTTTTTAACTGAGTTATTGTTTCAAATGTTGTTCAAATATGTTATACAAGTGACAAACTGTTAAATCCTTTGCTTCTATGCTATATGCATTCTAGCTTATTGTCCCTAGGAATTTTCTGATGCACTGTTATCTATTCTTCCTGTCATAATTTAATAATGGTATATGATGACTTGCAGGAAGTGAAGGCATTGACAAGATTTTCTCTTCTGAAAAAGTCGGCCGAAACGGCAGTGTTGAGAGTAGAGGACTTTCTCCATTACCAAACCTGATAACTGAAGGACCACACAAAACTAAAGAACAGACATTAACATTGCTTGAGGGCGCTGTTATGGACTTGCAAGCTAAACTTAATGATTTGAACACTGATATTGGTACTTCAGAGTCTTCTTCCTTTCAGCGTCTTACTGTCGTCGAACTCGGTCAAAAGGTTGATACTATGCAAAACTTATTGATGCAATTGCGGAACCAACTTTAAGTGTGCCTTCTAAAATTCTTGTTGTATAATACAGCCAAGGATTTTAATTCACATAGGTTAAAATTGTTATGTACAGGTCCTCCATGAGTGTTGTTCCCCAAGAATATTGCTGGTAACTGGTGTAACATAAAATTTTGTTTCCTTTGAGCAAAAATTACAATTTAAAGTGTGTTACAAACATAGTTAGCAGGGTGGATGTACATCTTTCAAATCCTTCACATTATTTGGAGCTATAACTCTTCTCTGTTTGCTCTAACTTAAACATTTTCATTATAAACTTCTTTCAACTGGCTTCCACCAAAAGTTCTCACTTCAACACTTAAATCATAAACTTTAAATACAAAATAACCTAATAGGGATACAAACATATACTTTGCTAAGGCAATAAACCAGGTTCCTCATGTTCATGATTACTTGATCCATCAAATAAGAACTGCAAATTTTGCACATTATTATATATGCACTGTGCGAAGACACGTTAGCCTGAGGAGCTTGCGATTGCAGCAACATCATCCCAGCGCCATATTGTTCCATCCTCACAGCAACTCAAAATAGTGCTACAACATAGCATAAGAAAGGAGTAAAGTAAAAAAAACAAATTAATGAGCAGCAGAATAAAAATGTGAAGAAATTACCTTCCATCAAAGGACATAGCAGTCTGCCTAATTGCAGATTTTGATTGAGGATGTGACAACCTGAACAAGGTGATGGAATGAGAATAAAATTTTGATAAAATTGATCAAAATCTTACATTAAAAGAGACTTGATAAACAACAAACTTTGCAATAAGAACAGGTGGGCTTGACTGCAATTCCCACACAAAAATCTTGCCTTCCCTGTTTCCTGGCAGACTCCCGAGAAACACAAACGTTGGAATGAGTACAAAAAAAACTTGAATTTACAAGCTTGCAGACAAAATAAAAGGTGGTTAAGATGTATTAGCAATCTGGACAAAATGTGTCATAAATAGTCCCTGTCACGACGAAAGGTGCAAACTAGTAAAAATAATAGTATGTGCAAAAGAAATCGCAATTAGTTTTTGTTACCTATTGCAGCTGAATTGTAATGGAAATCGCATGAAAACTTGATAAACCAAATATCACACTCAGGACAAGGGTATTTCTGAAGGATGTCAACAACACCCTAAACAAAAACAAAATAAAAGCTTTCACTTTCGGAATTGTGATATAAACTTATGTATCACAGTTAAATTAAAAAAATGCATCAAGAATTCTAACTAACCTCCCCTGGACCTTGTTCCTTCACTTTTGGTTCCCACAATACAATTTCGTTGTCAACACTCTAGAAATGAGACATAATGAATTGCTATGAGAATTGGTAAACAAATTTCTGAAATATGAGAAAACTCAAAAACACAAACTTGTGACTCATGGTCAAGTTCTTAGTTTTATCTCCCAATTATTAAACCTTTTTTTCTTAGTTTAAAAGAATTTTTTCTTGTAAGGAAAGAAGGATTACACAGAATAGGAAGATATGATAACTTCCTTAAGCCGGGTAAAAAGGAAAAATATACAAATACATCAATCATTAAAAAAAGCTGCCTCTACATGTTTACCAGGGAAGCACCTTAAATACCAATGCGCCAAAGTGATACCATAAAATTCCATAATTAAATATTTTGTTTCAATAATAGCATTAGAAGGTGCTGGTTTTACAATAGATCCATGAGGCAGACCACTTAGAAACTCTTAACCAATGTGGTTCCAATTGAAAACCTAGTTTTCCTGGAAGGAGAGGAGCTCTTTTTCTTCTTTCCTTTCACTGTTGGTATTTGGACTCATGAAGATTATTTTATAATAGTGGTAGTGTAAATCGCATCAATTTCCGTTTGGCAACAGTTTTCCACCCACAGCAAACCTAGCTTTGAATTCATACCAAGAAATTGACTGACACTTAAAGAGAAATTGCTAACCTTTGAAAGAATAAAATCACCCAGCCATCTAATACAGTCGACATAATTTGTATGAACCGAAACATTGAATATCTGTAATCAGGTATTAGAAAATATTCTTGATATAATATACCTAAAACAGAGTTTTACTTACTGGAAACTGCACATATTTTGTGGGAAACTTAGAAGGAAGATCAGTCCACGTGAACGATTTCTCTACATAGGGCCAGAACTCTGCAGAACGTAAAGCACACAATGGATTAAAAAGAAAAGGACAAAAATACAATTGGTACACCGCACACGGAAAAAAACTAACACGCATAGTTGGGTTTTTCTTTTAGTTTGGGGAGGGGAGTAATCCTAATTGTATACAAAAATAAGTAATGAGTAAATAAATCCTAATAATCACAACACATTACAAAATTGCATCTTGAACAAGTATCAAGAGATGGCAACATCACTTAACAGCCACACTAAAAGTAGTAAATGGCATGAGAATAAACAAAAGCAACCAACAAAATAACAGCAGGCAGAGAATTGAAATTATTTACCCTACCCTTCATAGACCATATCTTTACAGTACTATCCATGCCACAACTTGCAAGTCGATATACATCTGACGGATGAAAATCCTAAAATAAGCAACAAAAAGTCAGTCAGGCTAATATCCAATAAAACTTCTATTATCGCTAAGATAAGTAAGCACGAAAGTAAGGGGACACATTGGATGCAGAATACACTTACGACACTTAAGACTTCATTACGATGTCCTCCAGCTCCAGCTAATATCAAAATGCATACTCCAGTATGAACATTCCATATTCGGACAGATTCATCCTGGTCAACATTAGATGTCAATGAATGAAAAACAAGTGATGGTTTATTTAGCAAAATTACAAAGAGAAACACAATTTACTTTGCTTGCAGACACTATAAGTGATGGCTTTAATTGTTGAGTCCTGATTTCATTTATGGAGTCCCCATGACCAACAAAACTCTGCAGCAAGAATGGCATAATGTAACAAAAATCTAGAATTACAGTACATAGCTCACAAATTTTCAACATTATTGAGAGAGAAATTAATAACTTTAGACATGCACTTGCCAATAGCTCACACGAAACTACAAACTAACAACCAACACTAAAATTGGCAGCACACAACATAATCCATATAGTGTATGATTGGTACCACCACCTAGGAGCTTATAAGCTAGTCAACTGGTTCATTTGACAAAAAATGGCTTATCTCAATATAACACAAAATAATCTGATAAGTTATTTGAAGTAGCTTATGATGAGCTTATAAGGCAAGTGCTTATTTCATATTACACCTATCAACTAGCTTATAAGCTAATAATACCAAAGTGTTCCAATTATAAACTGTTAACTACCTTGTGTATCTTCTCATTGCCGGCATCAATGACTCGAATTACACCAGTGAGTCCACCTGCCACTACAAATGGGGTTCCATCAACACTGCATGCCCAACTCACGGTGTAAAAAGATTCATCCTTCTGATCTACAAAACAGATAAAAAATGAAGCATTTTTCTAATAACAGTAATAATGATAAACCTAAAAGCTATGACTTACATCATCATCAACATAAGATTGCAAAACAGCAATAACTCCTCCTTCAAGGCATTGATAAACAGTAACCTAAAGAATGAATAAGATAACCCATTATAGTAAGTTGTAAAAGATTGAAACTTTAGGAATGGGTATTGAAGAAAACAAGAAGAGTAAGTAGCATACCCTGTTTAAACCAACAGTGGCAAAAACATTGAAATAACGAGAGTCGAGAAAGTTGAAAACGATTGCGTATAAAGGGCGTTTTCCTTCTTGAAGACGATTAGTGATTCGATAATCTTTCTTCTTTGAAGGAGTTAAAGAACCCACTACAGGTTCATTCCCTAATCCATATACCTTTGCCATTTCTCTTCTCTTTTATGCTCTTTCCTCTGTTTCAGGGTTCAACAGCTACAACAATAACAAATTCAACAAAACATACAAAGGAGGATTTATGTTCCTTTTTTCTCATAATAATGCTGTCTTTACATATTTGGTGTTTCTACTTTTTACATAGGAGAGAGCTATCCCTATTCCTTGTTTTGTTGGGTTTCATTGAGTCGATATTAGATTATTTGAGGTCGGATAAGAGATAAATTTAATATGCTCAGTTGAGGGTTACCATCATCATAATAAAATTTATATATGTATATATATGTTATTAATAATATATATTATTTCATTACATATTCATAATAAAATGTAAAGTGTATACGTTATATTTAATTGGGTTTATAATTGAGTTCGAGTTTGAAAGCTAATCAAATCAAAATTTGAGGTCATATTAGCCATCATGGCATAATCATGTTCAAAAAAAATCAATCAACATTTAGGTCTTGTCCGTCTCAATTCAACTCATATTCACTCATATTCACTCATACTCCCTCTTACTTAAACATGGTTGTTTAGACTTCAAAATTTGATTAAAAAACACAAATAAATGCTTTTGATTATTTAAAAAGTAAATTATTTTAGTTTTTTTTATTATATATCTACGAAGCTATTTTTTGATTCAAAAGGTGAATTTAAGTTGTTTGAATGTAATATTACAAAGATGAATTTTTGTATATAATAATATTACTACGGATCAAATATAAAAAAATACTTTTCAAAAAAATAAATATTGGAAAAATGTATTTTTAAACAAACCAAAATGTTACAAATCAATGTAGTAGCATTACACACAAATAAAAATAACCACTATTTTAATAGCACAAACATCTTACAATTAAGAAAATGAAACTGATTAGACATGAATATTTTATTTAGAAGACTCAAATGTAGTCATTGTATACAAGGGTGTAAGCTGATTTAATGAAATTTCAATTTGTGTTTTGAAAGAAGTAAGAAGTTGGTGGGAGAAATGAAATAATAATATTGGGAAAGATTGAAGTTAATGAAGAAAGGAAACTCGACTATGGAAGGAGAAGAAGATAAAAGTTTAGGGAGAAGAATGATATTAGCAGCAACATCAAAGAAAACAAAGTAAAACCTGAAGGAAGAAGAATATATATGTATATAGTTGTGCTCATTTGTAAAGTTAAAAGGATATTTGTTCTTTAGATAATAAAAAAGGGATCATGTTATTTTCTATATCATGTTATTATTTTCTATAAAAAAAAAGGTATCATGATATTTTATCTAGTAAATTCTATTCAACAACAATACCAATATCAATTTCATGATTCTCAATCGTCTCCTATGTTTTGCTCTCAATAAATTTATATTTGCTCTACTTGAAAGTGAAAACACGAAAGGAAAATCCAAAATCACTTTATTTACCCCAACTTTTTTCTTTGCTAAACTATCCAGTTTGATAACTCAGGTTATTCGGGGTAAACCCGGTTTAATCTAGTTGAACCAAAATCTTCAAGGCTAAAATATTCATTCTGCTAAGTTTACATACCAAGGTTGTTTGCAAGGCCAGCCAACAATCAAACCGGTCAACCATCTCGCTTGCCTAACATTGGTTTTTACCACTTCATAATTCAAGATCTTCATATTTCCTAACACTACCTTAACATGTGTTTATGTTTTATTTAATTTATGTTTTTAATTTTGTGAGGCTATTGTTGTGGCAATAATTTTGATCTTTGTGGTAGCAGTAGTTGTTCTTGTGGGGATAATAAAGGCTTTTGTTTGATTGTTAGTTGATAAGTTGATTTCCAGTAATTGTCCCATAAACATGTCCTTTTGAAATCTTAACAACATGGGTACTATCTTTGATCACTTAGTCAATTCAGTTATCCTCTTTGATGGCTTCTTCTATTTGCTCCCAACTATAACCACATGAAGAAAGTAGTCTTTCATACATTGGCTTAATAAGAAGTGGCATTTTATGTTGAACCATTAATTAAGGATTAATAAAAAGCTAGATTGTATAGGAAAACTATCATAGCTTTCCAACAATTTAAAAATACTACATACCTACACACAATCATAACCTTTTTGAATCCATAACAGGTGCTGATACTCGTTAACATTAGCTTTCATTAATTGTCCTAGCACTGAAAAGAATGACAAAGAATTGACTTACACTGCATCTTTCAACCAATGTCAAACCAAGTTATATTGTAAGGCAAAATTTGGGGTGAAAAATGGAATGCCATTCCTCATTCTGTTCTACAATCCAATTATTCATTCCTATGTTTGTTAATGAGAAAAGGTTTCATAGAATAGCATCCCTATTCTGATTTCTAGGATGTGAAATAAAACATCTATGACAATGAAAACATTTCAATTTTTCAATAAACTGAAAAAGTTGTACAATATAATGTACCCAAGATACTCTGGTTTCCAGTGAAGTTAGATGTCCCACAAAAACATGATTTCTGATGCAGGCCTCTCAAGCGCGCTTGGCCAAATATGCATTCCATCCTTGAAGACGGTATTCGTGAGCTGCCTCGGCAGGATTTGCTGCTTTGATGATACCACGCCCCACGATGATAATGTCACTACCCCTATCATGTATGACCTGGAAAACCACATGGTGAGTTGTCAAGATAGAGATAAGACATAAAATCAAATGATAAAAAGTAGCAACAGTATTGTTTAAACACAAAAATGTAGAACCAAAGGAAAAAAGATCTTAATGAAGGCCAGAGAAACAAATTGGCCTGGTAAGGTAAGCAAATCAAACAATCATTTCACATTGTTTCATTTCTCTATTGTAAGTGTCATATTTATGTATCAACCGCGAATATCCATAATGTCCTTCGCCCATATTATAATTTGAAGGGCCTAACCATATTTGATGATCACTAGTTGCCAGGACAGGTGCATTCTTAACACCAAGACTGAAACTAATACATCCTCCGTTTCCCTCTCCCTTACCCTATTTTCTCCATAGAAGTTCTTTTCAACCAAAGAAAGAAATACTAAATTAATATCAAAGTACTTCTATACATTTAACTTCTGCTTATGACCAAAAGATGCATAGCAACAAGCAGATGCTTACAGAGTGTGGAGTGTTATATTGCTGCCCCAAAGCATCGCCACCAGTAACCATTTGAACTCCAGGAGTTGCCTGAATGAAAGAAGGATTTATGGGTGCCCCGGGCCATGATGCTGGATTGACAGAGATGAAGCCAATAACAAAGTCAGAATGATCCTCAGCAATTTTCAATGCGGCAGCAGTATAATCTCCCTTTGCAAGGTTACCAGCTGAACTCATTTCAGCAAGCAGCAAGAGACCTCTGCCACGAGGCAAACCCTGAGTATGGTTCAAGAAACATGTTAGGGATATTAATTGAGGTATTACAACAGCGAAGATAATATATCATGAGAGCAACTACCATTACAGACCTTGAGTTTTAATCCATCAACAATTCCAGGACCAGAGATTATGTGAGCATTTACTATATGAGCCCAGTCCAATATATGAAAGATCCCTCTGAGATAATACAATGGAAAGATGTCATATTAAATGCATAAACAGATGATAGGAGTCCAATATAGTTTAACATCTTCATACCCTTCATATTGCATGGTTACCGTGTTACCAATGTCAGCAAATTTACGATCCTCGAAGATTAAGAAGTTATGTTTTTCTGCAATCTTCAATGGAATAAAGCATATGTTAGACACAACTAAATCATAAATGTAACTGATTCCATAAAGCTTAGGAAACACAAACCAATGCGACATGATATGTTGTGACATAAAATTTATATAAACTAATAAAAAGATATATAGATGAAAAGTATTGAAGCGGAAGCATCTGATGGTATGACAACCATTTTGAAGTATCAGTGCTACATAGCTTAAAATCGTCACAAATGATGCTCATAGTTACCTACTATCATAGGTTTAGGAAATCGGCATCGTGTTAATAAATGCTAACAAATCTTCCAGTGTACAGGGGTATTAATATCATAATGGAGAAGTGTCTATCGTAAGGAGAAAACATGTATATGACAATAAGGTTTATTTTAGAACTATACTGTATGAAGTTTAGAACCAAAATCAGGAGTAAAATCTGGCAAGATGTCGACATGAGTCTTCAGCAAGCATATCTCAGGTCCAACCTGAAAGACAAGACCGGCTAAATTAGTTAAAAATAAAAAAAATTATTGTTTTGGCAAAGATAATAATAAGCCAGAGAATGAGTCCTTTTCTATTGTCAATCTTTTCTTTAGATAAAGAACCCTCCCTAGCTGTTTAACCATAAATAGAGAGGAAACAATGTCCCATGTACTGAATAAAAAGAATTGTACAACATCCTACAAGCTGCATATACAAGTTAACTAAATAGTGCTTGTCTCTCAAAAAGATACATTGTTGTGTAGTTGAGATTTTCAAAAAAAATACAAGTTCTCACCTTCTCAGCAATGTCAAGCAACTCAGCTGCAGTTCCAACATCTGCCGCCAAACACAAATTACTCTCCTTCTCAACCATTATCTCAAATAACCTCTTCCCAGTTGGATTCTTGGACAACTTAGCTCTCTCCCCAAATGACAAAGCCTTGACGATAGTTGTAGGCTTCTCCACCTTTCCCACAGCAGCAACCTTTCGGTTCTCCTCCAAGAATCTCAAAACAGTTCCTACCATCTCATCATCAAGCTTTCCATGATCTCTCAGAATTTTTACCATTTCAGTCAACTTAATTATTGCATGCAGTTTGATGCCGTTCTCCTCCAAATTTTCTCTCCCACCTTGTTCTCTATCGATCAAAACAACAGCATCACTGATCTTCAACCCTACAGAACGCAGCGGCGCAGCTGTTTCTAAGACTGATGTGCCACTGGTAACTAAATCCTCAATTATTAAGCAACTTTGCCCAGGCTTGAAATCACCTTCAATGGCTTTGGCAGTGCCATAGTCTTTGATTTCCTTGCGGCGCATGACCATGGGGATGTTCTGAGCGAGAGAGACACATGTAGCAATGGGTAACGCAGTGTAAGGGACACCACACACAAGGTCAAAGGATGTGGAAGAGACAGATGAAACCAAGGTTTCAGAGATTTTCTGGAGGAGAGAAGGGTAAGATATAATGAGGCGGAGGTCTATGTAGATTGGTGAGAAGATGCCAGATTTGAGCTTGAAGTTGCCAAATTTGACAGCTGAGATCTCATGGAGTTGAAGAACAAGAGACTCAACCAATGACGATGCAGACATTCTGTCAAAGATAATGTGCCTTTCTAAGTGGGGTTTCAAGGATTGATTGGAACCTCAGAGATAACCTGTGTCATCAATACATGCAACATATCTCAGTTAATAATTGAAAATCTTGGAGAAATAGAGACATAAAAACTCACAAGATAAAAAATACTTAATCTGAAATTTTAACCATCATGACACTAATAGTGTAGACTTCACCTCTTGCATCATGGATGATATCATAGAAGCAACCAATTCTTACAACCTATTTAAGGCAGTATAATGGAAGCACAGAGGCTTGGAAAAAAAACAATATATAAATTCCAAAGCATTGATGCCAAACCATATTTCAACCATATAAATCAAGACTTCAAAGCTATGTACCGAAAGTTCAAAAGTTACCCACATACGATATGATAATTCAGTATTTTGTAGACACTTTCTATTATTCTATGATTTTTGTTCTTATCAACATATTAATGTCATGTCTCATATATGTGTTTCCCAGCTTCTAAGCATCATTCTCCATTCCCCAAAATCCAATCCTATGCAACTTATGACAGGGCAATCCAAATATGTTCTTGGATCAAAAATTGGACTTGAGAAATAACAAATGCAATCAACCACTCAAATACAAGTACAGGCAAGCGCCTCCCAACAGTGTTTATTACATACACATGAACCCAGAGATCAAACCGAGGACCTCATGCTTAAGTGACTCAAATCCCTCCCACCAAGACCTAAATATTACCATCTTTCTCATGCATCATATTTTTACCCTTCATCTATTTATTTTCTTCCTTTCATGTCACATTTCAGATCATACTTTTTTGCTCCGAATCTCTCACTTACCTAAAGGGTGTGAAGTAAAATTTGTATGCACTGTATAGTAGCCAAAAAATGAAAGAAAATTATGATAAGTTAATTAATTAATAATTTATTGTCGGTAACATTATCTGTGAAAACTTATCACCCATATTCAAATTTTTATTTAGTTTTCTTAATCAACAAAATTAACTTAGGCAAAATGCAGCAACCATGATAACATAAGGCATGAGAGAGAAGAGAGAGAGAGAAGAGAGAGAGAGAAGAGAGAGAGAGAAGAGAGAGAGAGAAGAGAGAGAGAGAAGAGAGAGAGAGAAGAGAGAGAGAGAAGAGAGAGAGAGAAGAGAGAGAGAGAAGAGAGAGAGAGAAGAGAGAGAGAGAAGAGAGAGAGAGAAGAGAGAGAGAGAAGAGAGAGAGAGAAAGGGCGACATGTTAACAGTGAAGCTCACACTCAAAGTAGGGTGGTTGAGTGGTTTTTATGCGAACACACAACAAAATATAAAATGTGAAAAGTTAAGGAATCATTTAGCAAAAGAAACAGAAAAATAAACTCCCATATTACTTCAAAATATTTAGCTGCTGAAAGTTTGTAAACAAAAAAAATGAAAATTCTTAATTTGACATTTTAGAGGATTTGGATATAGTTTGTCTCTTTTTTCATGTGAATCAAGGGTGACAAAATTATTTTGTAAACAAAGATATTCACACCATATATCAAATCACCAAAATGTATATAAATCCACGCTAAATCAGCAAAAAAGATTCCTCGAAATCACAAATTACAACATAAAATTAACAAGTTTTTATGTTCGAACATTAAACATGATTTCTAGCTAGAAGATATGATCAAATTCAGAGAAAGCAAAAACAAACCGTAAAATCGTAGGAACAAAATTAGATCTGGAAATGGAAATTAAAAACGAATCATTACACGATATAATACCTGATTTTAGTTTAAGGTTTCGATCTGATATGCGAGAATAGTGGTAAAAACTTGAAATCCTCTCTGATAAGTTGGAACCCTATACTTCTCACTTAGTGGAGTGTTTAAATAGAGAAAGTTGGGAATGAAAGGGTTTAAGTGTGGGAAGAGAAAAACATGAGCATCATGCGTGGAGACAAGTTTGTACACGCGAATGTGGATGTGAAAGTGCACGCGCGGGTTGAGTTGGTCACATCTTCGTTTGTTAAAGACGACATACACGGTTTTAGAACATTTAATATGGTTTAGGCAACTACTAAATCGTAGTAGGGTTTATAGTTTCAGTGACTACAAGGGTTTATAGTTTTGGTGGCTACTAAACCGTACTAGGGTTTATGAGTTTGGCGGCTACTAAACTGTATTATTAAGGTCTATGGCTTTGGTGGCTACTAAATCATACGAGGGTCTACGGTTTTGGCGACTAATAAATTGTATCAGGGTCTATGGTTTTGGCGCCTACTAAACCATACTAGGGTCTATGATTTTGGCAACGACTAAATCATACTAGGATCTATGATTTCGGTGCCTACTAAACCATACTAGGGTATATGGTTTCAGCGTCTACTAAACCATACTAGGGTCTATGGTTTCGGAGGCTACTAAATCGTATCAAGGTCTATGGATTCAACACCTACTAAACCATATTAGGGTTTATGGTTTCGGCGTCTACTAAACCGTACTAGGGTCTATGGTTTCGGCGGCTACTAAATCGTACCAGGGTCTATGGATTCGGCGCCTACTAAACCATACGAGGGTCTATGGTTTCAGCGTCTACTAAACCATACCAGGGTCTATGGTTTCAGCGGCTACTAAACCGTACCATGGTCTATGGTTTCAGCGACTACTAAACTGTACTAGGGTCTATGGTTTCGGCGACTACTAAATCGTACCAGGACCTATGGTTTCGGCACCTACTAAATCATACTAGGGTCTATGGTTTCGGCGTCTACTAAACTGTACTAGGGTCTATGGTTTCAACGAGTACTAAACCGTACTAGGGTCTATGGTTTCTACGACTACTAAACTGTACTAAGGTCTATGATTTCCGCGACTACTAAACCGTACTAGGGTCTATGGTGTCAAAGACTACTAAACCATACTAGGGTCTATGGTTTAAGCGAGTACTAAATCGTACTATGGTTTATAGCATTGAAACACAATTCTCTCATTTTGGTAGCGGACCGCAAATTGGCTTTATCGTACCAATCCGTGGTTCTTTTGTGAACTAATTCCCTTTAAGGAATGAACCAAAATTTTACCTATAGTTTAAGTAATAGAAAAAGAAGAATAATTGATAATGTAATCTCACTTACATGAATGAGTTGCAACAAACAAGATTTTTTTATCTGTGAGTCTATGGTGCAACAAAAATTGATTCAAACCTATGAGAAATAACACTAGAAATGACTATGTAGAGAGCTATAAAAACCTATTGAATATACCCATAGCGTGCTGGTATTTGACAATGTAACATACCATATATTATGTACCCACACCCGTACCAAAGAGATCGGCAACTACTAAATCATATTAAGATTTACGATTTTGGCGACTACTAAATCGTAGTAAGATTTACGATCGACTACTAAACTGTATCAAAATTTATGGTTCAAAAACTACTAAAACATACCAGAGTTTATGGTTTAGACTACTACTAAAACATAATAGGATTTACAGTTTCAAATACTATTAAAATGTAGTAGAATTTACAGTTTCAACAACTACTAAAATATATAGTAGGGTTTATGGTTTTGACAACTTCTAAAACTTAGTAGGGTTTATAGTTTAATTTGACCGGTACTAAAACTTTATATATTTTTATAGTATTTATATAATTTATATTTTGTAAATTAATATTTATATAATTTATCTTTTGTAAATTAATATTTATATAATTTATCTTTTGTAAATTAAGATTTATGTAATTTATCTTTTCAAATTAATAAAGAACTGAAATCTATGTGGAAAAAATGCATAACCTCGAGAGCAAAGTCATAAGTTTAAAACATAAACAAAGAAATAGAAGCACACTATAAGTGGTAACATTGCCATAGCTAAGTGCATATACGAACATGCTTCATGAGTGATGAATGATGATCTTTATCATTACAAGGCATAAGATAGCTTCTATCATATTTCTTGAGTCACAACCAGGCACAGGTTCAAAACCACACATCATAGGCAATTTCTTGAGTTGTTGCTCCATCATCTTTTTATGCACGACATTGCATTATGGCATCTGGTTGGAAGGCGCTAGTGTGAATTGTGAGCCTAGTCATTTCAGTGGAATATTATGACTACTGTGTTATAACTTTGGTATTTGATGGTTAAGCATGGAAAGTGCATTATTTTATACAAGATTTGGAACTATTAGAAATATATACATTCTACATAGAAAGTCTTTTGTATACTCCTGATGTTTAAATTTAGGGTATTATAATACTTCTATTAATTAACAATAGTATCTTACAGAAATTATTGCAATAGTCTAGGATTAATACTCTCAAGTCTTAACATCATTTCTATCGATATCACTTATAATATATCAATAACTTTGTTCTTTATTAGAACACAAGGATACGGACTATGGTTGATCAGATGTTGATAGAGAGGCAGGAGGTAGTCGTCAAAGCAGTAGGAGGAAGGAGGAGAGTTGGACCCGCCGGTGGAGGTACCTGAAAAGGTTCTCCGACGATCAAGTCAGTGTATGAATTAGTGAGAGAATAGCATATAGGATGAGTAATATATGAGAGTGAAGAGATTAAGATACTTCCTGTTGGTGGAGATCCCTATTTATAGAAGGGAGAGTTGACATTGAGTTCTTGTCTGGTGGTGCGACGCGTGGCCGACCAAAGGTGTTGTCGGGAGTTGCTTTTCCCGCGTCAGGCGGTCTGCTGGGACCGTACACTGTGCCGTTCTTGTCTTCTAGCCTGCAGTCGGTTGGGTGTCCGTTCTGTGACCTGTCTGTTGTGCTGGCATGTAAGTTGGTGGAGTACGGAAAGCATGTTGTCCCTTGGGTCAACTCTGGTGGTCCCAACAAGTGGGGCCCACCTCGGTGATCAGGCTTGGGACTCTTAGAATTCGTCGGGTAGGAATAGTTGCCCCCAATCTGCCAGGATGCTGGGCGAGTATGCTGGGAGACTTGATATGAGCTTTCTTTGATTTGGGTGAGGGATCTGCTTTGGCGACCCAGTTGGTGACTTTGTTGGGCGAGCTTGTGGGAGGACGGTACCCTCTTTAGGGCGGATTGTCCGCATGAGGTTCGGCGCCCTGAGGTTGAAATGTTGTCGATTGAGTTGGTCAGGGCGTCGGGCGAGGCCTGTTACGGATGCTTCTTTACTGGCGATTGTCCTATTGGGCGTATGTATCTACCTTGAGTAGCTTGGTGTCTCTCTGGGCTTGTGACGTTTTTCCTTAGTTCCTTGCACCACGTGGTAGGTGTTAATGGCCTTGGGCAGTGTATTGGACGTTTCATCATTATCTTCTGTGACCCTTACCATCCGCCGAACTTTATTATGTCTTGGAATTGACCGTTGGTCACTTAACTGTTAGCACGTGGCACGACCTTTGGATTTTGCCGAATTTCCCTTATTTTTCGGGTTTCCATTGGATTGCACTTGAGTGTTTTTCTACGGTTCTGATGAGGATATGGATGGGCCTGGTGATTTGGCCCATGGTCCAGGTTCTTCCATAAATAGAGGTTTTTGTGATGTTTCCACTTTTACGCATTTTCAAAAACCCTTGAATTCACTCTGCGATTTCTTGCTTCTCGTGTGATCTTCTTTTGGATTCTTCCAACTTCTTCAAAAAATCAGGTAACCTTCTGTTCTTCATGGTTTTTATTTGTGATTATGAGTCCGACTCCGACGTGGAGATCCTTCCTGGACCTCCACCGTGTTTCCAGAAATTGCCACCTTCGTCTTACGCCTTGGTGGAGGTTCTTGAACCGTTGAGCGTCGTCCCTCCCCCCCAGAGGTGGAGGTGCAGGGTTTCATTGGAGGGGTGCCGATGACTATCTGGCCTCATTGCGTGCCAAGTATGGGCTTAGTTGGAGTAGCAGTTCTGATTCTGAGTCTGAATCTGATAACTCTTGTGATGGCAGGTTCATGACGATGAAGACTTACAAATCAAAGGCTCCGCAACTGTCTGTTCCAGCGGAATTGACCGGGGCGGATTCCCGTTACTGGTGGGTAGACAAAGAAGTGCTTGGGACGCCTAGTACGTTCCCTTATGGGAGCTCTCTCAGCCTGCCTGTGGCCAAAGAGTCGTTCCATGGTTTCGAGGCCGTTGCTCCTAAGTCAGTGGAGAGGGTTTGTTACGACTTTGCCGCGGAGAGGAGAGATAAGTATACCTTCTTTATGTACGAGGCGTACGTCCGGCGCTTGGGGCTTCGTCTCCCACTAGAGGAGTGGGATATTCAGATTCTGGTGCACCTGTAGCTTGCACCGAGCCAACTGACCCCAAATTCGTGGGGGTTCATTAGGGCGTTCGAGATCATGTGCCGGGCGGCGGGTTTTCCTTGTACTCTGAAGCTATTCTTCTGGATGTTCCGGGTTGGACATCGCACCAATTCAGATGAAGAAAAGGAAGGGCGCCATGGTTGGACGAGCCTGATATCCCGGCCAAAATGGGGGTTGTTGACGCCGTTTTCTTCAAATGAGAAGAAATGGAAGGGCGGGTATTTTATGGTTAACGTCAGACAGGCGTGGAATGACTGGTGTCTCAGCAAGTCGGACGAGCCGTGGTTCCCTTTTTCTTGGAAGGGAAATATCCATCAACGTCCTTCCAAGGGCTTTTTGGTGGAGATCGGGGACTTATCTCCGGAAGAGGCGAAAGCTGCTGAACTCATATCCTACTGGATTGACGAGGGGGAATTCTTCCTTGCTCGGCGATTCGTGATGGGGGCGGTGCCTTAGTGGACCTCGTCGGTGGGTGGACTGGGTTCATCTTTTATTACTTTGCTTGTCTGTATTTGTTTATCTTGTTATTAACGTTTTTCTTCTTCTTTGTGCAGTCGAACTAAAAGCCAAGATGAGTGAGAAGCTGAGGAAGAGTCTTCTTTTGAAAAGGACCGCTGCCGCTGCCTTGGCTAAAAAGGATGCTGCTTCTTCCAAGCGTCAAAGGGCGTCATCCCCCATTCCTTGTCATACTGAGGGGTCTTCCCATCAGGCAGATAGGCCGCCTTCTTCAGAGAGTGGGGGTAGAGCTGGTTCACGCGACCCCTGAAACGCCTCCTGTTGTGTCGACTGAAGCATCTCTTCCGAAACTGCTGAAATTCCCCCGCCCGTGTCAACTGGGGATGAAGCCGGGACCTCGGTGCCACCTCCTTCTGGGCAGCCGGCTGGAGAGGATGTTGGTCGTTCCTCTGAGTCGACCAGGAGAAAGGGGGCTAGGGGGAGTCAGGACCGCATTTCTCCTGTTAGCGTCCCTCGGGTTATCGAGTAGACGCTCCTTAACGCCAATGCCAAGGAGACTTTCGACAAGTTGCCCCTATCCGTCCTTCTGCAGAACGTGAAAGGAAGCGATGTTCTCATTGCTTCTATCTAGAAGTATTTGGAGGTGGACGGGGTTCTGGAGGCGCGGGTGGCGGACGCGACGACATCGAAACTCCGGGCTGCGTATGAGGCGGAGAAGCATAAAATGGCTGATACCCATGCTGCTGAGAAGGCGGAGCTGATCAGACTGGGCGAGGTCGCCAAGGCCCAGGTGGCGGATCTATTCGCTCGTGTGGGGTTTTTGGAAAGCGACAAGGTAAAACTGACCGCCCAAGTGGTAGAATCTGAAGGGGCTGTTCGTGCTAAAGAGGAAGCGCTTCGCCGTCGAGAAAGGGAGTCTGCAGCCTGGAAAACCCGCGTTGAGGCCGCCGAGCGAGAAAATGCTGCACATCTTGGGCAAGTGCAGGCATTAAGTGAAGAGAAAGCGTCCCGGGAGGTTCGGGTGCGGACACTGGAGAAGGAGAAAGAGCAGCTGGAGCAGGCTGTGGGGGAGGCCGCGGCGGATGCTTGGGTGAGTGCCCAGTCCCAACTAGCCCTGGCGCATCCGGATAAAGATTGGTCTTGGATGCAGTTGGGGACCTATGTTGAAGATGGGCGCCTGCTAATGGGGGGTGATGATGGTGAGCCGGTGCTGATGCCTTTTCCTGGCCAAGATGGGGGGCCCTTGTAATTTGGTGTCTAAGTTTCTTGTAATTTTTTTGCTTGCCTTGTAACTTGCTTTCATTTTAATGAAGAATTTTTGCTCTTATCTTCTTTAATAAATCCTTGTGTGATGTTGTATATCAATTGGGTGACATGTTTCTGGATGATTTAAATGTCATAGATCTGGTTCTGAATTGGCCCGCCTTTAGCTAGGCGAATGTGGAATGGTTTCTTAAGAACTAGAGAAAAACCATTTAAGTGCGCGAGGGCTGGCCCCATGGGCGGGAGTGAAATCCCTAGCTGGCATCAGGTAAGGGGGGTGAAGACCGGCCCCTTGGATATAGGAAAAAGTCATAGTTGGCACCAAGCAAAGGGGGCGAAGACCGGCCCTTTGGGTGTAGGTGAAAAATCATAATTGGAACCAAACAAAGGGGGCGAAGACCGGCCCTGTGGGTGTAGGTAAAAAATCATAATTGGCACCTAGCAAAGGGGGCGAAGACCGGCCCTTTGGGTGTAGGTAAAAAATCATAATTGGCACCAAGGAAAGGGGGCGAAGACCGGCTCTCTGGGTGTAGGTAAAAAATCATAATTGGCACCAAGCAAACGAGGCGAAGACCGGCCCTTTGGGTGTAGGTAAAAAATCATAATTGGAACCAAGCAAAGGGGGCGAAGACCGACCCTTTGGTTGTTGGTAAAAAATCATAATTGGCACCAAGCAAAGGGGGCGAAGACCGGCCCTTTGGGTGTAGGTAAAAAATCATAATTAGAACCAAGCAAAGGGGGCGAAGACCGGCCCTTTGGTTGTTGGTAAAAAATCATAATTGGAGACGGCAGGAAATGATTCATCAAGATAGTTTGCGGAGCATAGCGTCCCAACCATATATAAGTGGAAAAGATTACAAAGAAAACGACCAACCGCGCATGGGGTTGTTGGTTAGGCGTAAAATATCCGGAGGTTGGCGGCGTTCCAAGTTCTGGGGATGTTTTTTCCTGCCAAGTCTTGAAGCTTGTAAGCTCCTTTGCCGACCTTGTTGATGATGCGATAAGGCCTTTCCCAATTGGGTCCCAACTTGCCCTTCATTCGTCCTATGTCTGCTCTCCTCAGTACTAGAGTTCCTTCGGGAAATTGGCGAGGGACGACTGAAGAGTTGAATTTCGCCGCGGTTTTCTTTTTTATGTTTTCTTCTCTAAGACGGGCTCTTTCCCGGATTTCTTCTACTTCATCGAGGTTGTTTCTAAGGAGGGATTGATTATCGCCCTCATTGAATGGAATTGTCCACCAAGTTGGTTCTCCTATCTCGACCGGGATCATGGCCTCTGTGCCGTATGTTAAGTTAAATGGCGACTCGCCGGTCTTTGAGTGGGGAGTGGTTCGATACGCCCACAACACGTGATGGAGCTGATCTGGCCAGTTTGCTTTTGACTCGTCTAGCCTTTTCTTCAGCCCTTTCAGGATGACCTTGTTTGCTGCTTCGGCCTGCCCGTTAGTATGTGGGTGTTCTACTGAGGTGAAGTGCTGCTTGATATGGAGGCCTGATAACAATTCTTGGAATCTTCGGTCGGCAAACTGGATGCCGTTATCCGTTACTATGGCGAACGGGATGCCGAACCGAGTGATTATGTTTCGCCAGGTGAATTTCTGGATGTTTGCTGAGGTGATGGTAGCCAATGCTTCCGCCTCTATCCATTTAGTAAAATAATCTATGGCGACAATCAAAAACTTCAGTTGCCTTGTTGCTTGAAGGAAAGGCCCCAGGATGTCCATACCCCACCTATAGAAAGGCCAAGGTGCTTGCGTTGTGGTTAGTTCTTCTGGCGGGGCTTTATGGAGATCGGCGAAAAGTTGGCAACGGGTGCATTTTCGAGTGAGGTTGGTCGCGTCTTTTTCCATTGTGGGCCAGTAGTACCCAGCACATAGCACCTTCTTAGCGAGTGAGGCGGCGCCCAAATGATGTCCACAACTTCCCTCGTGAACTTCTCTGAGGACATAATCCGCCCGCTCTAGACCAAGGCATTTGAGTAATGGGGTGGTGAATCCTCGTCGATATAATGTTCCCCGGAGCAGGGTGTACCAAGAGGAACACCTGAGGAACCGTTG